>NC_090764.1:51058872-51296372 GCF_036898095.1 Palaemon carinicauda | reverse complement strand
TAACTGTCAAACTTTTTTTTTCCTCTTGAAAATCCCAGGTTAACAGTTAAACTTTTTTTTTAAACCCATCTTTAAGTAAACATTTTTTTTTTAAATCCCAAGTTTAAAAGTCAAACCTTTTTCTTGAAAACCCCAAGTTTAACAGTCAAACTTTTTTCCTTTAAAAAGGGGGGTTGAGACTGCCCCCCCCCCCCCTCATTGGATCCGCTAGTGTCTTCAAAATACCGAAGAGAAATGAGTTCTCCAAACCTGTAACTGGGCTCCACAAGGCACAAAAAGATTAAGAAGACCCAGACCTACATGGTTGGTGACTATAAAGCATGAAGTAGAAAGATGATGAATAGAGATGTATAGAATTGAAAGCTCAAGATAGAACCAACAGACTAAATCTAATCGAGAGACTTTAGCTATGGTAAGCAGCTCTGCTAGGAGAAGGACACTCCAAAATCAAACCATTATTCTCTAGTCTTGGGTAGTACCATAGCCTCAGTACCATGGTCTTTCATATTCTTGGATTAGAGTTTGCTTTAGAGTACACTCGGGCACGCCATTCTATCTTATTTCTCTTCCTCTGGTTTTGTTGAAGTTTTTATACTTTATTTATGAAAGACTTAGTTTAATGTTACTGTTCTTAAAATATCCTATTTTGATCGTTTATCACTTCATTAGTTTATTTATTTCAATATTTCCTTTCCTCACTGGGTTATTTTTCCCTGTTGGAGCCTGCGGGCGTATAGCATCTTGCTTTTCAAACTAGGGTTATAGCTTGGCTTATAATAATAATAATAATAATAATAATAATAATAATAATAATAATAAGCTACAACCACAGTTGGGAAAGCAGGATGCTATAAGCATAGGGGCCTCAACAGGGAAAATGCTCAGTAAGGAAAGGAGACGGAAAAATTATATATTTTAATAACAGTGACAACATTAAAATAAATATTTCCTATATAAATTATAAACACTTTAACAAAATAAGACGAAGATAAATTTGATAGTGTGCCCGAGTGTACCTTCAAGCAAGAGAACTCCAGCCTAAGATAGTGAAAGACCATGGTATAGATAGAGGCTATGGGACTACCAAAGACTAGAGAACAATGGTTTGATTTTGGAGTGTTCTTCTCCTAGAAGAGTTGCTGACCATAACTAAAATGTAAGGCTTTACTCTATTTCAATGCTTTTGTTATAGATTATAGTACATAGCTGGATTTTTTCTTAATGAATACCCTTCTGTGACATAATTATATATATATATATATATATATATATATATATATATATATATATATATATATATATATACATATATATATATATATATATATATATATATATATATATATATATATATATACATATATATATATATATATATATATATATATATATATATATATATATATATATATATATATATATATATATATATATATATATATATATAATTATATATACATATGGGACACTGCAAAGGCCGTTGGTAAGGCCTACAGTGCATACTGTGAGGAACACTGACGAGACACTACGTAGTTGATATATATATATATATATATATATATATATATATATATATATATATATATATATATATATATATATATATATATATATATATATATATATATATATATATATATATATATATATATATATATATATATATATATATAAAGCTGCATATGTATGTAAATATACATCAAGAAATACAGACCTTTCTAGTCCACCGCAGGACAAAGCCCTCAGACATGTCTTTAATGTCTGGGGTTTGGCTGGCTTTCATTACCCCGCAGCCTAGTGTGAATTAACGATGGTGGGAGACTTTAAGGCCGATTCACACGAGCCGTTTTCTTTCCGAAAGGCTGGCCAGTGGCTAACCGCCGTCGAAATGTTGTACATTCACACGAGGCGTTCCGTATCCGTTTACTTGCGGGCTGTTTTCATTGTTTACTTAGATTCTGTCACGTTAGGACCGAGTAAATTAAGGTAATTTTAACACTATAAGATGTTGGTTGATAACTGTGTTGATAAAATAAGTTATGCAACTTCATTATACTCTATGCACCATGCCAAGAATATTAAAATTATGATAAATTCCCCTATTTTATTTAATACCTCTCCAGTCATTTTCCATGTCTTTTCTTAATGTAAATTACTTCTATACATCTTGTTTGCCATGTCAACCATCTCATACCCTTGAAAAAGTTCAATCTACCTCTCATACTTGGTGTCAACAACAAGCTAACTAATTTCTAATTTCTATACTGTGAGGAAAAACTAACTAATTTCTATGACTCTGTGAAGAATTTTCTTCACTCTTCTTCTTTTAATCGTATTTTTAGCTCTCTTCTACTAATACTATAGCTACCCCTTAAACATTCTCTCCTACATCTAGTTTCTTTAACGAACATAGGGAGGACTAATCTAAACTTGTTGACAGTGGCGCACGCCATGCTCGTGACGTCATAGCGTAGATACGCCACAGAGGGCTTTAGTGGTAACCCCGGCGTATGTTGGTTCTTTCCTTAAACTACGTGGGTCGAGATTATATTCATAAACTGAAATTTAAATATAAATTTCAATACTGCTGAATTAATGCATCTTATATTTCTCAATACCAATTAAGGTTTGTTAATTTTAAGATGTATGCCCATCGCACCAGTCCATTGCTAATTAATCATTTTAAATATTAATTTTTAGCAAGCCAGAATAGGTAGGATTGTTGTATATATAACCTCCCTCAGAGCAGCAAGATTTATCTGAGTATTTAGTACAAAATCCTGCCTCCTCTGCACTCCTTGCAACAATATATTGCCCTGTCCTTAAGTCCCGATATGGCACCCCCAATGGATTACCGTGCGCATCAAGCTCCTCACCTGTCTGGAAAGGTGAATCCAGGTGATCTCCTCGACCTTAGGGTCGACCCCATTCATCAAGAAGCTGTCGTGACTGATTGACCGTCCCGGTCAGTAGTTAATCCGTGCACTTCTGGCTCACCCCCATCCCCCTCTCTCCCAAAACTCGACTCGCAAAAGATTGCTGCTGTTCGGAGAGATTGAGAAGAAGAGGACCCTGGTGTACCTAGTTGCAGCCAAAGTGAGAATTTTTGGGGTGAGCCAGGCAAGAGTGCAAGGTGCCAATTAGTGCGACGTCCAGGTCAACAGCTATCACGGGCATAGGACTAAACTTCAAAGGAGTGCAGGTACTACATCAATGGCCATTTAGTTTTCCCCCATTTTTTATTAGCTTAGACTAATTTTAACTTTATAGGGAACCTGGCTAATTACACTATTCGGACTGTGTGCGGTGGGATTGTGTATATATTTTTTTCTATACAATTTTTTGCCTTTTGAGACTAACACAGTCTCTGGGTCACATGAGCCACGTGTCCGACCCCATTTCGATTTTTTATTATTGCAGACCACGTGTCTAACTAATTTTCATCATTTTGAATTGCATTTTTATGATTCTATTTTGTCTTTGTTAAGATGTCCGTTTCTTTGATGTAAATTTGTGAATAAATCAATATTAGGATAATTAAACCTCCTTAGTATTTTTGCTCCCTCATTTATTTTAATGTGTGAAATGAATAGTTGATCACGGGACAAAATACCCAATATTTAAAGAGTAAGTCTATAGGTGGTAACAGCGAGGAAATTTGCATTAATATATTTGCTTCGAAGGTAAAGATCCTTATCTTTAAACTTTTAAACTACTTTACATCACTGCTCCCATTTTGGATTTTGTCTTCCTTACATTAACGTAAAATACCTGTCCAGCATCTCATTGGAGTTCTCCGGCCTCTGGACAGTAAATTTCCCTTTTGTATTTAAGAGTGATGGTTTGTGAATTGTGACAGTAAAGTATTAGCAGGGTGTTTGTGCCCCGAGAGTAAGTGCTCATATCCTCCCCTGTTGAACTTTATGTAACTGTTATAAGGAGACTTTCCCGGACTAAGTTCCCACTCAGAACACACACCATAAAAAATTCTCCATAGACTCTATACTATGAGGAAAAGTCGGGGTTGTAAGCCACGAAATGAACGGGTACGATACAGGTCCTCGTTCATACAAAACATCATCCACCCGTTGGTTTACATAGGAGAATATGTAAAAAATAGGCCATATTATTCACTGTATGTGTAGGGAACAGGAAAATAAGCCGTAACCAGAGAGAAGGATCCAATGCAGAAAATATGATGGCTTTATCACTTTTATCTGCATTCAAGGCCATGAATGATTCTTGGATAAAAGGCTTACCACAATGTTTTTCAAATTCTTTTTTGAAAATGAAGTTAGTTTAACATCAGTTATAGGTTTTTTTTATTTTGTCCTGTAAAAGCTGTTAAGTATCATTTTGACAAGACCAAAGCCATTAGAGGAAAAATTCCTATTTATCTTAAGTGATATTTGGACTTCTAATCGATTGGTCCAAAAGTGCAATGTCCTCTCTCGTTAAATTTTGGCCGTGGAGACTCATAAGGAATTAGATTCAAGTTAGAAGAAAGACTTGAAAGTTAGAATTTATGATATTAGAAGTGAAGTTACATTTTTTTGTTGTTGTAAGAAACTTTGGAAAGAGTTTTTCAGGAGATCAGGGGTGTACCACGTCAGTATTCACTAGGCATTAACATAAAGATACACGGTTTGCTTATCAAGGTTGCTAGTCTTTAAGTGATCCAGTAACTGCTGAAGATGTGGTCAAATATAAGTTGGCTTGTTTTATCAATTGGATAAATTTTGATTATTCTATGATTAAAGTTTTCTTTTCGAAAACACATTATTAGGTAAATTAAATTACATAAATAATGATGTTAATAAAGTGTCTTTAAGAAAACAATCTAGTGATAAAAGTTATTACAAACTTTGAGTCCGCTAGAGTTATAGGGTCCTTTGACTGGCCAGACAGTACTACATTGGTTCTTTCTCTCTGGTTACGGTTAATTTTTCCTTTGCCCCTCATGCACACTGAATAGTCTGGCCTATTCTTTACACATTCTCCTCTGTCCTCATTCACCTGACAACACTGAGATTACCAAAGAATTCTTCTTCACCAAAGGGGTTACTGAACTTTAATTGTTCAGTGGCCACTTTCCTCTTGGTAAGGGTAGAAGAGACTCTTTAGTTCTCTAGTCTTGGGCAGTACCATAGCTTCTATACCATGGTCTTCCAGTCTTGGAGTAGTGTTCTCTTGCTTGACGGTACACTCGGGCACACTATCCTATCTTATTCCTCTTCCTCTTGTTTTGTTAAAGTTTTTTTTAGTTTATATAGGGAGTATTTATTTTAATGTTGTTACTGTTCTCAAAATATTTTAATTCCCTTGTTTATTTTCCTCACTGGGATATTTTTTCCTGTTGGGGCCCATGGGCTTATAGTATCCTGCTAGGATTGTAGCTTAGCAAGTAATAATCATACATACATATACCAAGGCACTTCCCCCAATTTTGAGGGGTGGTCGACATCAAACAAATGAAAAAAAGCGGACCTTTCCTCTCTACGTTCCTCCCAGCCTGATAAGGGACTCAACCGAGTTCGGCTGGTACTGCTAGGGTGCCACAGCCCACCCTCCCCCGTTATCCACCACAGATGAAGCTTCAGAACGCTGAATCCCCTACTGCTGCTACCCCCGCTGTCATCCAAGGCAACCGGAGAAAGCAGCAGGGCCTACTGGAACTGCGTCACAATCGCTCACCATTCTTTCCTATATCTAGCACGCCATCTTGCCTCTCTCACGTCTATCCTCCTATCACACAGAGCTTTCTTCACTCCAGCCATCCACCCAAACCTTGGCCTTCCCCTTGTACTTCTCCCATCAACTCTTGCAGTCATCACCTTTTTTAGTAGACAGCCATTTTCCATTCTCTCAACATGGCCAAACCACCTCAATACATTCATATCCACTCTAGCTATTAACTCATTTTTTACACCCGTTCTCACCCTCACTACTTCGTTCCTAACCCTATCTACTCGAGATACACCAGCCATACTCCTCACACACTTCATCTCAAACACATTCAATTTCTGTCTCTCCGTCACTTTCATTCCCCACAACTCCAATCCATACATCATAGTTGGTACAATTACTTTCTCATACAGAACTCTCTTTACATTCATGCCCAACCAACCCTCTATTCTTTACCACTCCCTTCACTGGCCCTAACGCTTTGCATCCTTCATTCAGTCTCTGACGTAAATCTGCTTCCACTCCACCATATGTCCCGTGCCTGCGGGGGCATAAAAGCAATCAGAAATGCGCCAAAGTATCCCTGCATGTCGTAAGAGGCGTCTAAAAGGGACAGGACATGTGGGCTGGGAACCCCCTCCTGTATTATATACTCCTGTGAGACATTGAAGAGGCAAGTAATAATAATAATAATAATAAGAGACTCGTAGATTAAGAGTCTAGGGTATTAAATAAGTTTGTTATTTTTGGTCTATTAATGGCTTGCCTCTTGCCTTCACTGACCCACCTATCGGGAGTAGAAATTAGTAATTAGCATGAAGGATGGTTCATAGAAATAATTGGAATTTTAAAAATAAAATGTTATTTCTATACTCACCTGATGGTCACATATATGCAAACCTTTCTCTCCACCAAGTCATGAGGTAAAGATCGGGACCAGTTTTGACTACGAGACAAAGACAATGCAAGGTGCAGCCCACCCAAGATAAGGTAATTTTTTAAGCTTTAAGGGGTAAACACTAATATAAGCAAGCTTCCAAAGATGCAATATGTATTTAATTATAATGGTCATATCATACCTTCTCCTTCATGAGGCTCAATGCTATATAATAATCCTAAAGTTTTAATCCAGATGTGACCAAGTTGTGGAATTATCTAACTAATCAGGCAGTTGAATTGGTGGAACTTCAAAAGTTCAAACTTGCAACAAATATTTTTAATGTTTAACAGGATGAAATGAGTCTCTTTTTATAGCTTATATTATGAATGATCAGTGTTGATGTTGTTAATGTTCCTAAAATATTTTATTCTAATTGTTCACTATTCTCATATAATACATTTCTTGCCTTATTTCCTTTCCTCACTGGGCTATTTTTTCCTGTTGGAGCCCTCAGGCTTATAGCATATTGCTTTTCCAATTTAATGCCTTATTTCCTTTCCTCACTAGGCTATTTTTCCCTGTTGGAGTCCCTGGGCTTATAGCATATTGCTTTTCCAATCTAATGCCTTATTTCCTTTCCTCACTAGGCTATTTTTCCCTGTTGGAGCCCCTGGGCACTATAGCATATTGCTTTTCCAATTTAATGCCTTATTTCCTTTCCTCACTAGGCTATTTTTCCCTGTTGGAGCCCCTGGGCTTATAGCATATTGCTTTTCCAGCTTAGCTGGTAATAATAATAATTTAGATATTATGAATGAAATAAAACAATGTTTTTACTTTACTGGGATTCAAATATATTTTACTTATTTGTATCATGTTCATCTTCATAATTTGGCGAAATGCCATCTATTCTTTATATACAGTGAACCCTCGCTACTTCGCGGTTCGACCATCGCGGATTCACCACTTCGCGGATTTTTTCCATAACCCATATATATACAGATATATATATATATATATATATATATATATATATATATATATATATATATATATATATATATATATATATATATATATATATGTATGCATGTATTTATGTATATATGTAGGTATGTATATGTGTATACATATAAATATATATATATATATATATATATATATATATATATACACACACACACATATATATATATATATATATATATATATATATATATATATATATATATATATATATATATCTATATATCTAAAGTAGGAAGATGTGATGTAGTTCTAAGGGAAAAGTATGGGAAATATGTCTGGGTAATAAGCAAAGCTCTACCTCCAGTTTGTTTCTACATTATGATCAGAGATAAATGTAAACAAAACATTGGTTGCCATTTTTTATCGTGCTTTTTAGCATGTTTAGGAAATGCATGATATAAAATCACCTTTAATATTTGTGCCTGTTTTAGTTTAGGGTACTGTAGTACATGCATTAAGTGTTCTGTACATTAAAGGGTAGTTTGTTAACAGTACTACGTACAAGGGAAGGTTTTAAAAGTCTGAATATACATGTTGAATAAATAGGTAAATATGGTGTCACTACTTCGCGGATTTTCACCTATCGCGGCCGCGACTGGAACCTATCTACCGCGATAAACGAGGGTTCACTGTAGTGCCAAGTTTTGGGACTTGCATACATGTAGACTCTTTCAATTGTCAGACATTTTATGGTTGGCAATCATAGTCTTTGTTGTCCACTCAACATCTTTTACACAATTTGCCTGAAATTAATATCTGATGATGCAGTCATCTTGATTTTTTTCTTTGGACATAGACATCTTTATCTGAGGATTCTAACTCTCGTGATGCTGAATCTTCAATTTTATAAAAAAAGACAAAACTTAATACAAGTCTAAATGTCTATTGATTTTTGTATTATTTATTCCTATTTAACTTATTAGACTCCAAAGGTCCTAGTTTTGTACATAGCCTGATTAAGGGAAGGAATCAATATAAGAGTATTTTTGTACTGGTTGTTTACATCTGAATCAACTTTCCCAGTCGTGGAAGTTGGTGATTAAAATTAAGCAATGTAATTTTTTGCATTCTCTTACTGTTAGCAAAGTGGCTCAAGTTCTCAGTTGCTAGGGATAATCAGTCTGCCGAGATGAGGTTCACTTGTAGGAACAAATCTTTGCAATTTTCTTTTGACCTGACCTTGTTTGAACTTCACAGATACGGAGGTAGGCCATTTACATGAACTCTCAATAATAGATGAACAACAAGGACATAATCAAGATCAGTTCTGGCTGGCCAAAGAGACAGGGTGGAACTGGAGAAGTAAAGACTAATTAATTTAGTAGAGCAATTTTGAAAAAGTTGAATGGTAAATATCATCATCTTCTCCTAAGCCTATTAAAGCAAAGGGGCTCAGTTATGTTTCACCACTCATCTCTATCTCAAGCTTTTAAATCAATATTTCTCCATTCATCATCATTTACTTCACACTTTATAGTCGTCAGCCATGTAGGTCTGGGTATTCCAACTCTTATAGTGCCTTGTAGAGCCCAGTTAAAAGTTTGGTGAACTAATCTCTCTTGGGGATAAATATAAATTAAGATTATTGCTTTCTGATGACCTTCATCCATAACACAATTATGGGTTTCAGAGATTGATAATAGACTCTACAATAGGTAGCAGAATATTTCTGTTGTATGCGACCTCAAAACCCAAATTTGCTACAACCTTCTTTGTTCTGAATGTATGTAACTCTTCTATACTCAATGACTTTGGGAGAGTAAAAGAACAAACTTTTTAAAGACTTTACTCACATCTCCTCATACATCACTTTATATGAAATAATCTTATCTACAATATTCACATGAAGCAATACGCTGCTTATAACAATGCCCAAGAGCATCGAGAATGAATTAAATCCATTTTTGCATTATTATCCCAAACCCCACTAAATTTTTTGAGATTGAAATTTTGAGTAGGTTAAAGCCAATGATTCAGCTAAAATACATGCCTTCCATATTCGGCCATGCTATTCTCTAATACTGCAAAAAGTAGCAGAGGTGATTTTTTTTTTTTAACCTATAGTTATTAACAATGGAAAGAGAAAGTCAAAATACAATACTGTAAATAAACATGGCACATAGTCATTACCATTATAAATAATCTAAATTACTACGACCAACATCACTTGCACAGGAAAGCACTACTGTGATGTACACTCAGGTTCTGTTCTGTTAACACACTTGCACACTCACTGACTGTATAAGCATATCTTGTTATGCGAGTCAAAATGGAAAAAATAGAAATAAAATAGCTCAAAAAAGAAACCTAATTTATGAAGACGGTGTATCATACGAAATGACCAGGGGTAGGAAGGCCTGAGGTATATGGATTGGGAGAGTAAATACATTTGTACCTTAAAATCACACATTACCGATGCACTATATATTAATCTTAAGATTAAATTTCTTTTGTACAAATAATCTAACCAATTGCACATCCCTCTTGAAAGCAAATGGGAGAATTTCAAATTCTTTATGGATAGTTTTCTTGCCATCATCCCTAATAATTAGTTGATACTAAAATTGACAATAAGAAAGATTCAAGAGAACTTTGATGAATTCGGAATGCCAAAATCCTTTAAAAAGTGTAAATTATCGTTTGAATATAAAAATATAACAGTATTTTTCTAATAGTTTTCACAATTGAAAGTACTATTACATACAACTATAAAGCAACACAATGCTGAAAATATACAGATATTTATTTTTCGAATCAATTGAACATTTCAATTTTGATACCTGGTTCTATATCAGTAGTGTACAACAAAATATTTGCCTTCTACTGATATTCCTTCCCTTTTATTATTATTTCCAATGATAATAACCATCACAGTTAAAAGAAGTAAAAATTTTCAGAGAAATTACACAAAAGTAAATACATAATTAAAATATCTCCAATGATAGTAATTAAGTTAAAAAAAGTCAAAATTTTACAGAGAAACTACATGAAAGTAATTACATAATAAAAAACAAAGCCAATTATCAACATTTAAAGAGTTTCTTGAAATCTTTGAGAATTTTTAGGGTTCCTAAAAGGAAATCAACCTACATAGCATATCACAAAACCATTCATAAATTCAACAATAACGATGCCAGCACAGGGAATAGATTTCAGAGTACAGTGTATGTCCTACTTAGATTATTACTTTCATTAAATAAAAAAAAAAACACCGACAGATATTAAAATTGCAATTTCACTAAGGCTATTAAGGAACTAGACTTTCAATAAAAGATGAGTTTTATAATGATAGATATTTTAAAAGTTATACTCACTATCATTATGGTAATAAATTTTGAAGTTGACTAGTTAAACATTTCAGTCAAAACAAGAAACAAATATAATTCAATACACAATTTCCTTAACCAAGTCAATGTGAGAATTCCTGTACAATGTATCATGGGATTCTTCACAATCCAGAACATATTCTACAAGTTTCAAGTCCTTGGAAGTTTTAGAGATTAATTCATACAAAATACATTTGACCAAACCACCAGTAATATAGTGTTAAAAAGGAGAGTATAGTACATGTTAAAAGGGAAAGAAGGACTACACAGATAGTCAGGTCCAAACTTGGTATAGTGGGGATAACACCAAAGTAGTATTTTTGGTCTAGATTAAAATGATTATTATCACCATCATGGGTGTTCCATTTGAGGAATCCTCGTGACAGCTGGAAAACCACAAAGTACTCGTAGATACAAAAAACTATGGTATATTTTTATTATTATTTCTAGTATTTGTTCATACCTTAATTTCTTTATAAATTTAACCTTTCATCAACCCAGTAGACACTCTAAAAACACCTTTTAAGCTAAAACTTACTTTAACTGTAGACACATCCTTACATATACAGTACGTAAATGAAGAAATTAAAAACAGAACACTCATTAATGTATGTACTGCTCAGCCAGGCTAGACCGTTAACAAAATCATATGTCCATTTACCTTGATACAAATATGCACTGTATTTAAAATAAGGTTTGGATAACACTGATGTTTCACTTAACTGTATCCAGTAATGATGTATATAATATTCACATAAAAGTGTCATACTGTATTACGTAAAAAAAAAAAAAATATGTCTTATCCATTGCTTACATTTGTAAGATGATTGAGAAAACCGATATGGTTACCAAATCAGCTGATTAAGGCAAACTACCAAAAGATCTTTATTCCTCTTACTATACCATTTATTTCTTGAACGAACATTTTTATCTTAACATGTAAAGATACGTAAATTTTGGTAAAAGATACTTTCCTAATTTTATTTACTGTCAATTTTACTGGTATATTTAGTTTATGGGTGTTTAATCCCTATTGCCAATGCTTGATTACAAAATTTAGGAAATTAAGGCCTTTCCTTCTAATTCTGTGAGGTACTTTTTGTGTATTTTGCTTAGCCTTTTCATAAACCAAAAATGGAATAATGTAAATATATCAGCCATAAGCTAAACAGGTGTTGGCATACGAATTGGATGCTCGTAACGAAATATCTGTTTTTCGTTTGATTGTTTATAGCCGTATGCATCACTACCAATACTTTTATCATTTTGTTTTGCTTTTTTAACTTATTAAACCAAAAGTAGGGATAAAGAAGTTAGTCTGGTCTCAGAAAAGGAACCCGCATACGTGAGATACATGATAAACTAATTTTTTTAGTATATACAATGTTACTATAATTTGGCAGAAAAATTACTATGTAAAAGATATAATTAAAATATGAAAAATTTAAAACTTATCTGCGCCAAGAAACCCGCAATATAGATCCAAGATACACCGAGAGAGCGATAAGTGAACTGTGATATGGCAAGGGCTTACTGCACTTGGGTAATATTCTCAATTCTCACATGGCTGACCTAAAGAGTATACTACTGTATTTTCTAAAATGAAAGGATTGGATGAACTGACGAAAGTTCTTTCAAGACTGTTTCTAATACTTGGAATACATTCTGGGTTGTTGGGCAGCAGGAACTTGATTTTGATGAACTTTAATTCTTCTATCCGGTGGCCTTTGATAGCTAGAATGGGCAGGAGCATTGTTCATAGGCATCAAGGCTTTGGGTGGGAGGTTCTAGTACATGAGGTACATTTCGACCTCGGGATAAAAAACCTCATTGACCTATTCGACACGCAACATGCGTATTACCCAAGTTTTGATATTTGACCTCCACCCAACGTTCATCTGCTTTTTCTACACCTTGCACTTCTTGTAGCCTTGTGGATATTCTGAATGATACACCAGGAGAAGTTTGATCTTGCAATTCCTTTTGCCATTAACACAGAACAGCAGGGTTAGACAGTCTTTTATGGGGTTATGACAGGAAATTACCCTACTTTCAGCAGTAAAGGTGGTCCTCCAGGGCTTCTTCCAGAACCCATTGGTCTTGTCGCAGTTGAACACTTACTGCGGCATATAAGACTTGAAATTCATAAACCTTTTAAATTAAAAAATAAATTTCTCTGCTGCTTTCACATCAGACCCACGCAGATTCATAATGTTGTACAACACTATGGATGCCTATTCTCTTCAAGTTTCAAACTACGTCTTGCTTTGAATGTTTCTTTTTCTTTATCTCCTGATGTACATCGTTCCTTTTCAACAAGGTCAGCATACAAAAACTTTGCTTTTCACAAATTATGTTCTCAGTTATTGTATGTCCTGTCAACTGCTTCTCCTTAATTCACATGAGAAACAAGTTCTCGAAGTTATCTAGAATTCATGGCCATCGTTTAGTCAATGTCACAATCCCTTTCACAACATTAATTACTTTGATATTTTCTTTCTTCATCAGGATTGTGCTTATAGGGGATGTTGTACAATTGTACATTTCTGCCAGGTCTGCCATACACATACCTTATCATGATTCTAGATAATTTCCTTTTTCAGCTCTAAGGTAATTATCTCCTTCCCTTTTTTCTGGATCAACTTGAATAATGTACTGTACCACTATTGTCAACTTGACAATGAATAATTATGATCACAATTCTATAAAGAACACGCATTTACAACTTTACAAAAGAACGCTGCCAAAGGATTTTGCAAGATAATGTAAGGTGATGCTCGTGCAAGTACAGTACTGCAAAGCGAGTGAAAGACTAAAGGTCTGAGCAAGGGAGGGATGTAAGCAAAGGCGAAATAAAACAACATAAAAACAGAATCTTAACAGTTTCTTATTTCTATACTCTCCCGATGTTCATATTGCTTCTTCTCCAGAAGCTCATTTAACTGACATGTAGTTGTAAAATTTCAAATCTGAAATAAATTTCCAATTTTCTTACCCTTCAATATACATATGTCCTTAGTAAAGGAAGGGACAATTAATGTAAATAACTACTTTCAATTATGCATGTGTTAAGCAAACAAAATACAAGCTGAAAATGTTTGCATACTTCAACTTAACAAAATACTGTTAAGATAGAGTAATTATACCATACTTGCAACATAAATACAACCAGCTTCAAATTACTCTATTGAAAGTTTAATTATCAGAAGAGAAATACAACAGAAATGCAAAGGGAATTGAGGACTTGGTTAGAATCCTAGAGGCATTACAAAACTATCAAAACTAATGCTTTACTTGATCTTAATACTTCTATGCTCAGTTCAACGGACAATACCTTATATAATATGATGTGGACATACTTTTCCTAAGCAGCGATGTATGTTCCTCACTCAAGGATATAGCCATCTTTTCACTTTCTGGAGTTTTTATACAGGAAAGTTTCAAAGTTACAAGTTCCAAGAAGCTGTTTGTTAAATGTTAGCCTCTGGTAGGTTTCACCTAACTTACTTGCCTACAAAACGGATTTTGAGCGAAGCGAAAAATCTATTTTTGGGTAAGATAGCCATGTCGTCCTGATGGAAGGTTCCTTCAGTAGCTTCCTAAGGGTATATATGACTACAGTAGATATTTCCAGAGAATTAAACTAAAGGTTTCACAGAATTCTAACTTCTGGCGCGAGTACCCATAAGGTTTCCCTTTAGGATATGGTATAATAACAGGGGACGTATGCTTGATACGCCACATAGCTATCTACACCCCACATAGCGTTAACGCTTCGAGGGGGAAGAGTGGCAAGTTATGGGAGGAGCCGTTACTAATGCAAAAGTCAACAAATAATCCTGTTTCACATTGCAAATGTTGTATTACTGTATTAAATGATATAATAGTTTTTATTACTGTATTCCATTATGAATTTTTGATACAATATCCGAGTTATGATTTCTGTTTGTATCTGAATGTTTTCAAGCTGAAGACCTCCTATATATCAATGTACCATGCACATAATCAGAAAGAGGCAAGGAAGGACCTATACAGTTAAGTAAAACCCACTCATTTAACATAAATATTATTTTCTGAAAAAATGCATTTGTAATATAGATGACTCTGACAGATATCCTCAGTTGGAAATGAAAATATTGCACTTGATTCCTTTCTGCTGATTTAATTGAAAATGAAGCCTCTTTCACAACTCAGGTTGCAAATTGAACTGCTAGCATTGTTCTATGACAAGAGATACATGGTAAGCTAGTAGGAAGAAAACTTGAAATGAAAGCAACATTTCAGGTATCCAACTTCAAAAGAGTAACCCCAGATAATCAAGGAGAAATGCATAGACAAAGACTTGGATCTAGTGGGAATAAAACAGGTCCTTGAGTTATGAAGGTTTTGTCTCATGACAGTTTGTGAATGTGATGCATCTCCCATTATGTAAGGAGTTATATTATATTTTTTCAGTTGCATATGATACTATGGTATATTTATGTCCTCCATAATTGTTTTTGACATAGTTTTTTCCTGTCCAAAAGTGCATTTCATTTCCAAGAGTATGACCTCCCTTCACAGCATTAGCATATGGGGGTTACTTCAATACTGTATTGAGATGTGTTACAGAATATATCTCTATTTGATTTGTAGCGCAGTGTAGAAATGGATCTCCATCAACCTGTACATAAAAAAAAAAAAAGATAATACTTGAACTTTATAGAAATATAGATGCCATTAATGATAATATGGCAAGAAACAGCACAAGGGCACAAGAGGGGTTAGATGTGAATAATTATCTAAAAGTCCGAATATGAAGGCCTCCCTTTATGCTTTAAGAAGTGTGTAAAAAATTATTTTGGTACTGCTCCCTCAGTACTACATGATGTGAAAAGTTTTGAACTGGTGTGACCAATTCCCTTGCACTTTCCTTTCTTGTGAATGTCCTCCCCATCCTTCCAGGGAGGCATCCGTGTGTATCACCACTGATGGTTGTGGTGGTTGATAGAGAATTGTCCGTGCTAGGCTCTTGGCTGTTGACCACGGCCTTAATATCGTGCGCAATCGGGTCGGGGTCAATCTTCGTTGATCTCATCGAGCGTTTAATACGTATCTTCTCCAAACTCCTGACGCATCCTTTGGCTGTGCTTATAGCACCGGATCTCTCACTGATGCGAACTGGAGAGAGCCCAATACTCTTTCCTGTTGGCGTCTTGAAATCCTCGTGTGTTGGATTAGTCTTTTGACAGATCCCGCTATCTCTCTCCTCTTCTTTAAAGGAATGGAGAGGTTGTGTGACTGTAAGTTCCAATGGATTCCTAACCACTGAAACTTCTGAGCTAGAGAAAGGCGAGACTTCTTGCAGTTGATCTTGAAGCCCAGGCGCTCCAGGAACTGGGTCACCTTTCTGGCCTCTTGCAGACAAGTAGTCTTGGATGCTGCCCACACCAGCCAATCGTCCAGGTATGCTACTACTTGAACTCCGTCGGAGCGTAGTTGTTGGACGATTGTATCCGCTAGCTTTGTGAATATCCTTGGGGCTATGTTTAGCCCGAAGGGCATGGCTGTGAAGACGTATTTTGTCTTCTGTTGCCTGAATCCTAGGTAGGAGGAGAGGGGGTGACTGACTGGTAGGTGCCAGTAAGCATCTGCCAGGTCTTTTGAGATTGTGTACGCCCCTTTTGGTGGAGGGGTCCTTATGTGTTGCAAGGTAAGCATCCGGAACTTGTTGTTCTCGATGAACTTGTTGAGTGGAGACATGTCTGAAATTACTCTGAGTTTGTCCGAGTCTTTCTTGGGAACACAGAACAGCCTTCCCTGGAATCTGATGGGACTTCGCTTTTCTTATCACCTTCTTGTTCAAGAGTTCTGAGGTATATTCTTCCAACAAGGGGGTGGAGTGTTGGAAGAATTCTGGAAAAGGGGGTGGAATTTTGTTCCATTTTCAAGCGAGTCCATTCGTGATTAGGCTGTGGACCCAGGGATCAAAGTCCAACGATCCCGAAAGTGGAAAAGTCTGCCTCCTACCTGGAACCTCTCATTGCTTAGAGGTTCCTGAGGACTTGTTTCCGTGACTGCGTCCTCCTCTACCCCTTGGTGGGTTTCCGGAGAAGCCTCTTTTTGGGCCTTTACCTTTATAGGGCCGAAAGGTGGTCGTGTGCCTCTCAAAACCTGGGTTGAAGACAGGTGACTGGGCTACCAGCTGCTGAGGGACCATCTGGAAGGTGGTTTGCAGCTCGGCTACCATTTGAGGCACTGTGGCCATGGTCACGGCCGGAAGTTGTGCAGGTCTACATGGTCTCTTTGCCTTTCTGTCCTTAAGCTGGGGACCACTGTCTGAGGAAGATTTGGAGAAGGTTCCAATCCTCCGTGGCGGCTTTGGCAATGACATCTTGGACCACATCTTGTGGGAAAAGGTCTTTGTCCCAGATGCATGATGAGATCAGCTTTCTGGGTTCGTGTTTTACCATTGCTGCGGCAAACACATGCTCTCTACAGGTCCTCCTTGACCTGACAAAGGCCTATAAGTCCTTCACAAGGGTACCCATGTGGGACTTTGCTAAGACCATGTACAAGTCTGGGGCATTAGTGAGGCCTGCACACATTTCCAGGCAGTTGTGATGAGACAAGGAGGCGGCAAGTCTTTCTTTCATCTCCTGTTCCCTTCTCAAAAGATGGTCTGGCAACTTTGGAAGGTTCTCGTTAAACTGCTGGCCTGCTATCTCCCGATCCAGCTTCGAGATGGAGAAGGTTAGATGTACCTCTTTCCACTTCTCCTCGCAGGTGGGTATGGCTACAGATAATGGGTCGCACTCCTCTAGAATTGGGCGGGGTTTGCCCTCTTCAACTGCTTTCATGACACAGTCAAGGGCTTTCACCGAAAAGGGGAAAGCTCTGAAGGAAGGAGCAATGAAGGTTGGGTGCTTCTTGCTCAATGCTGAGACTTTGGAGTTGGTATATCCGTCTCCTTTCAGGGTCTTGGTAAGGATGGCTTGTGCCTTGTCATGTTCGAAGACAATGACTTCCTTCGGTACCATCTCCTCGCAGGATCTAGGTTCATCTCACGATCTCACGTAGCAATCTGGGTACGCTGAAGAGCTGGGCCAGAATTGAGGATCTTCAAGGGGTTTCGCCCCCTACTTCTCAGAGATGTAAAGCTTCCCATTCATCATGGGCATCAGCTCCGTATACCACCAGGGGTTGGTTTCAGAGCAGTGAGGGAGGTCAGATACTTTAAGGGGCTTAGTAGAGCCTCTGGAAGCGCCAGGGCATTTCCCTTCTTGCACCTCTCTCTTTGTCTCTTTTGAGATCTTGCTTTATGTCTTCTTGTTCCTTCCGGAACACTGCCAACATATGCTGGATCGACTCTAGGAATGCCTCGCTCCTGTCGACCTGTGTAGTCGGTTGGGTAGTTGGGGCTGAAGAGGTTGACAGCGTAGGTTGATATGCCGTCACGGTGAACTGGGGGTCCTAAGTCCCTGTCGAAACGGATCCTCCTTCTTTCGTTGATGGTTGAATCACTTCTTCTTCAGGGCCTTCTTGCAGTAGTCCTTTTCGGTGTCGGTGGACACCTCCGACATCCGTTCTTGGTGGATGTCCATGCCTCTAAGTGCCTTATTGATGTAAGCGTCCATTTTCAGTTGGATGAAGGGAGGCTGGACCTGTTCCTAGGGCACTATCGCACTGGATTGAGCCTTAGGGAATAGAAGGCACCTAAAAGATTTGCAAGGTAGGTAAGGTCCCGGAGAGTTCCTCTGGAACCCTATTACCCACCCACGAAGGATTTCCCTTGCCTCTGTGGTGGCAGGGATATCTTCTCCAAAGCCATTGGTCAGCAAGGTCGAGCAGTTGGAGCAACCCTTTGGGTCACAGTACCTCAGGGATCCAGATACGATGCAGCAGGGGGCATGAGACCTGCACATCGTATGCCCACAAAAGTTCTTACTCTTGTGGTTGCAGAACACAACTGCACACGTCACCAATGCCTCCTCCTGTAAAGAAAAAAGGGTGAAATGAGGATACAGTTGTTTATATCATTGATATAGATGCACATTTTTAATAGTAATACTTACCATTATATTTAATATCTTAGGATAGTGAGCTAGAAAGGAAATAGGAAAGACACATATCTGTGTTTCCTCTCCAGGCAATCGCTGAGACCTCCGTCAATATTAATATTTAAATTCGCTATAAGGGAGAATACAGGGTGGAACGACTTCCGTACGTAGAGCCAAAGTTAGTGAATATTTATACTGTACTAACTTCTCTACCTGTAGTATATTATTACTGAACGGTGTTTTATGTGTGTCCCGATGATCAAATGATTCATAAGGGTGTTGAGGGATTACTTCAACCTCAACATGTTATGCAGTCCCAACAATACACAGAGTATGATAGAAATACTTGTACTACAACTACTGTATTGTTGTATACTGTAGTTTTACCAACTACTGTACTGTAGTTTTACCAACTACTGTACTGTAGTTTTACCAGTATACTACCGGGGTTAGGATAGTGCCTGGCGGCACTAACTGATAGAGAGAGAAAGAATGGAAAGCAGGATTTCCTATTATTATGGATTAGCACAATAATTGAAAGTATAGGAGGGCTACTGCCACCTACTGTCTCCTTTCCAGAATGAGAGTTCTAATGGAAGGGGAGGAATACATCTGTTCTAGCTTCCATCCATCCACAACTTTTGCCGCCGGCTCTACTGGCGGTTGCAAGGTTTGTGGATGGCAGGCAAAGAGAGGACTGACGAATTCTCAACAGTATGTTGGGTTTCCCACCAGCAGCCGTTAGGGCTGGCACAATCTTTCCCCAAGGGGCATTCACCTCCGGTGAAGGAAGGACATAAGGAGGAAGTGGCCGAGGCGGCAACCTAACCGCCGCCGGTAGGGTCCTGACCAGCAACGCAGTCAACTCGGCAAGCCTGGATGACTGTCAGAATACCGGCGAAAGAATGTTGTGACGGCTAGGCCGACACTAAAGGACAGAGGGGGTAGGGGAAAGGGTCTTATAGTTCACAGGGGAGAAAGGCGGCGGCAGGTATGCCGCCTACTTTCGGCTGTAAACTAAGAAAGCATGGCTTCCTGTGCCGATGATGTCATAGGTGGCAGAGGAAGAAGGATTCCCCTGTCGGCGACATTGTCGGCTGCAAGACAGTACACCCTGAGCTACCATCTTCAAAGAAGACAGACGGTGTAAGACTATCTAAGTCAAACTGGAGTTTGCTACTCGACGGCGATGACGAAAGATAGGGGTTGCCGCCTGTAATGGCGGCGGCTCAGGGAGGGAGGAAGGGTTTAGCCTCTTTTTTCTAAAAGAGAAAAATATCGAACCTTATCCATAAATTCTAGGGGATATATGTCCCCATCCAAATTAATAAGGAACGATACGAGGTTAAACATTGGGAATTACTTTACTAACGTATACATAACGAGTTAGGCTAGCCTAACTCCGCAGGGGACCGCGGCCAAGGTTGGTACCACCGGGGTCCCCGGTGCATACGAAAAGTAAAGTTACATATCGTAAGAGGAATAATTAATTATATGCAATATCTTCACTAGTATAATTTGCCTAACTGGCTAAAATTTTTTATAGTCGCACCACTGACTAAAAAAATGCATTTATGACGCGCGACAGCGGTCTCAAAATGGCCGCCTCTGGTGTCGGCTGCGCTCAACCAAACACACTTAAATTATCCAATTTAACTTTGAGAAAGGAGCCTTAAAATTATACACAGGAAAGATTAGATACTCAACTTTCCAGAGGCTGAAGATGCTGGAGATTGCATGATAATATTTCAAAATCGGTAATAAACATCGAGAGAAGCGTGGGAGCGCACTTAGCTTAAATGCTACAGACAAAGGAATGATGGGCCATGGTAGTACGGAGAGGAGGTCCACCGGATACCTTGATAACGGCTCCCCTTTCGTTCGCCACTCTTCCCTCTCAAAGAGCTAAATCTATTCGGGGTAAAGATTGCTATGTGTCCTATCAAAAAATACGTCCCGATATTATGCGATATCCTTAAAGCTATATCAACGATACTCGTGTCAGGAGTTAGAATTCTGGAGACCTATGGTTAATTCTCTGGGAGTATCACTGTAGCAAATATCCCTTAGAAAGCTACCTAAAGAAACCTTCCATTAGGACGACATGGCCATCTCACCCAAAAATAGATTTTTCGCTTTGCTCAAAATCCGTTTTTTAGCTGCATCTATATAATTTTAGTGGTATAGCTTCCACTTCATTTTCTTACACTATAAATGACTCACATGTTCCTTTTCCCCAAATGAGTCACTTGGAGTAGTTTATAACTGATAATTTGTGTTTAGCTGAAACTTCATTAGAACTGATGATGGGGTGGGGTTAGGTACTATTTTCCAGGTTTCCACTTCCCTTTAGGCTACATCTTCCTTTGTGGGACAAATTACTTTGGCCATTTATGGTATGGAAGCTTTTAGTCATGATGATTTAAAAGAAGAGCTCAGACCTCACATCCACAAAATTATCAAAGTTTCTAGCATTTTACATTAGCTTCAAATGTCACCTTTTGTGGATCAAGTATTCAGGGTCAACTACTGTACGTACCTTTTACTGACAGCATTTTTACATCAGAGCAGTATTTGCCAGTCCTATGCTAAGCATATGTCTCTTCCTGTGAATTCACTTATAATATAAACCCTGTGTGGAGGAAGATTTTGGAACTACTTTTTTTTTAAGAATTTATAAAGAACAAAGCAGAACCTTCCCTCAATAATTGTGCGCTTGTTTTTTTTTCATGCAACGGTTTCCAACAGAAATTACGCTTCTTGGTCCTGACAAAGAACCAAAATAATACCAGAGGGTCAAGATAGTTAAATCTTCTATGAACTTGGTATATCGAATCTCACTTGATGCAAGGTTTCTTTTATCCCAGATTCTCCTAGCTTGATTACTCCATGAACATCCACAGCTGGCATATCACAAACTTCTAGCATTCTGCCACATTTTTACTTTGCACTTGCTTGTGTAGTCTTGTGCTGGTACAAATGCATCTCTTCAATTTACCATGTGTTTTTGTAAGACATCACCATCTCCAGGCTTTTTTCCAACACTCGCTGAACTATAAATCTCTTTTTTCAACCATTTGCCATTCTTTTCTTCTCAGTATGCCCTACCCATTTCAAATCTTTGAATGCACTCTTTTCTTTCAGCCTTGCATTGCATCTTTCTGATTTCCTTATTAATTGTATGATGTATGCGAATGACCACGTTTTCCCCATCTACAAAAGTACAAGCTATACACATGCATCATATACATGGTCTAACAATTTCTAATTCACCCATGGAACCAAATTAGTATAATAAATCATATAAAATAGATATCAGAGGATAAAAAAAACACATGTGTACTTTTAGAACAGCCTAGATATTCAAAATATCTATAGGTATAAATTCAAGACTAATATAAATGATTTTACCTTACCTAGGGTAGTGACAATAACAGATCCAATGAATGGAAATTTGAAAAAAAAAAATGGTTCAGTATCCAACATTCTTGAACCTTCTTTAAAAATGATGCTCTCTCTTTGGGGACTGACTTCCACTGTGAAGATTATTAACCAGCTACAGTAATTGCATGATCTATCTTTATTTCCTTGAGAATGCTCATCAGATGCCTTTGATCTTCGAGGCACTAGTGTGTCTCCAACATCATTAGTAATAAGTCCTCCCTGACACAGAAAGGCCTTATTCAAGTCTCAAAATATCATAAATCAACTTTAGAAAAGAGCCATTTCTTGGTCCATGACTATATCCTATTCACAACTTATCATATGCAAGTTTTAGCTTCCTCGATTGCTATTTACCTAAAGTCCAGCAATCTGTACTTCATCCAGGGTACCTGCTGTTACTTTTATTACCCTGTAAATATACTTTTTCTTATATCCTTTGGTGCCCATCCACAAAGCTCTTTTCCAGACAATACTTTTTCCTTTATTTTCTTTCTATCATTTAAGTTTCCACATAACCTTTTTCCCATTTTAATGTTAACACTGGATCATCTCATACAGCAGTTTTAGGGCCCATTGTACACCTTTTTACACCCTTTTTATTTATCAAATAGAAATGTAGGTGATCTGCATAAAGCAGCTCACAGAATTGTGTTTATTTTTTCCTTCATTGCAAGTATTGTTACAACCTTCTTTGATTCTAATATTAACAGAAGGTTATCTGTTTACTAAGCTCTCATGAACATTCCTCTTTGCCTCTATTACCAAAATAAACTTCAAAGGACTAAGGGCTGATCCTTAATGTCCATCAAGACTTCTCCCAAAACCTTATGATGCACTAGCTTCAACCTTATATCTGGCTCTCGGGTACAGTAACATCACCAACTAGCTCAAAGGGTTTCCAAAACCTCTTTGTCTATGAGGGTTTTCAAGCTATATGATATTTTTGTCTTTCATTAAGATAGTTACTTTTTATGGTGAAGATGCCTCCCTTTGAAATAACAGTTAGCTATTGGTCAGTAAAATCTATTAGTCTACTGGCTCTTGATGGAAAGATGTTGATGGGTGAATAACTCCCAAACATGTACAAAGCATAGGAAATTAATATACATTCCAAAGATATGTATAATGTATGCCCTCCACATTCTTTTTAAATAGATACACATGGTGATGGACAAGCACCACCAATCGAATGACCTTAGTGTTGAAAATGAAATAACTGATGACAAAGGTGCAACACATATATAAG
This sequence comes from Palaemon carinicauda, assembly GCF_036898095.1. NCBI lineage: Eukaryota > Metazoa > Arthropoda > Malacostraca > Decapoda > Palaemonidae > Palaemon > Palaemon carinicauda. Next base: position 51,272,723 of record NC_090764.1, on the reverse strand, counting down.
GACTTCATGCTGTGTAAGCGACAAAAGGAAAAGAACTACTTCACAGAAAAAGATAATCTTAGCAATTTGTATAGGATAGAACTCAAACATCACAGTTACAGGTGTTTGTAAAGCCAATGGCTTGTATTTAAAACAAACCATAATTTTCAAGTGTACTTGAAAATAAATGTTAAAATAGATGGTGCTCCTATTTGGAAAAATAATTACAATATCATAAACTATACAAAAGTAAGAACAAGACTTCATGACTATAATTCCCAATTTGAGAACACTTCAATAACATAAAATATATATATAAAAAAAAATGATTTTTATATGTTTTCTTCAGTTTGAGACATTTTCAAAAGATTAAATATTTGGAAATTTGATTCCATCAATGTTGTGAATAACAAAAAAAAAATATTTTCTGTTTAAAATAATGTATATATATAAACCAAAAGTATAAAAGCAATTGACATTTTCACAAAATAAAAATTAAAAGACTGCTGAAAGCTGAAATAAATTAGCTTTCATTGGCTGATTTCTAAGTCACCAAGTCACTCAAATGATTGATTAATATTCATTACTACTATTTTCAAACTCATCCTGACTATATCATCTTGGGTCTATCAAACACTACACATGTAGTAAGAATCCTCAACATCACAAAACACATAAAATAGGCAGAACAATACTAAATAAATAAAGGACAGTATGTGCTTACAATTTAATAATGTCGTTTTCACCAACATACTACCAAAAATAATATACTGAACATTTATTTTATTGTACAAAAAGTCCTCAACTTACAAACGTAATAGGTTGCAAGAAACTGTTTGTAAGTCAAGTTTTTAAATTGGCCTAGGGTAGGCCTAACCTAATTTCCAGCGGCAAAATTCAAGAAATAGTCACATTTCATATAAACTAAATATCAGATTATTGCAAATGTTGCATTGCGTATCGTATAATATTATTTAATTACAGTATTTCATTATCGTATTAGAGTATACAAACTTTTGATACATGTGAAATCTATGATTTCAGTTGGATTTGTGCTTGGATCTCCAAATGTTTGTAAATCGAATGTGTGTAAGTTGAGGACCTCCTTTTTTTGGTTAAAAATATAAATGATCTTGGAATGGAACACAAATCTATAGGAAAGCAAATGAATATCTCTTGATATTTACTGTGACAATGACCATGATTTCACTACACCTTCCTTAAAACTTGTCGTGCTCACATTCGAGTCTTCTGTAATTTGATCAACTGTGTGGTAGCTAACAAGTGAAGCGTTGTCGTCATATACCCTTTTTTCCTAAAATCACAAGTTAGTTGGCTCTTCTCTTTGAGACAAACTACAAAAGTAGAGCCGTCGTTTCTAATTTCCAATAACATTATCCCTGAAGGAAGATTTGTACAAAATTTTTCAAAGGTTACAGGATGAAAATTTGAAGTAACCCTTTGATGCCTATACTGTAGTTACAATCTCACTTCCAACAAAGCTGTTTGGCATAATTAAAAAACTACCCGGTAACTCATACGATAAATTTCAACACCAGTTTATGGATTAAAGAAATATTTTTAAATCATATTAAATACACCATTAAATTCAAATTTAACTTTGCTTCTAAAAACCAAAATTTTAATGATAAAATCTGACACTCCTATACTAGCCTAATGCTCCAATGGCTTTTGTCTCCATAAGCATCGTATGTTGATGTTACCCCTTGAAAGTCAGATATTTCCCATTTTATTTCCTTTCTTATATACTAATGTCTCTAGTAAAGCAATGAGACTTGCCAGCAACTCACAAAAATAACATGCTGCATATCATATAACACTTCAGTCTCAGAGCCCAATAATTTCCTTCTTGACACCACTAGTCAATGGGCTACTTGTATATAAACATGAGGCAAAGATGGAAATAAATTTTATCATTAAGATTACATTTATTTCTATGAAGTTGCCCTGATGTTTTGCAGACTCCCACACTCTAAGGGGTGGTGGGTAATTGGTGAAGGAAAAATATACAGCGTTTAGTTTCCCATAATCAGTTAAATATCAACATAGACTTAACCATAATCTAAGTTTTTGGGTACTCTAAACTCCAGATTGACATTTTTTCATTACCTTTTGGGATTAATATGCTGTGAGCAGTCTTAAGGACTTTCCTGTAAAGGCTATAACAGGGAATCCAAGAAAACCAGTTTGCAATGATAGAGAACCACAAGTTTCAACTATACATAGCACCGAATCTGGATTTTCATGCATTGGCAAGAGATGCGTTGAACCCAGACCCAAACAGTCCTCAATTTATTTGTTTCCTCCGAGTTTGATTCTTAAGACTTTGAACATCCTTAAGGTCTTCTCAGGGCCAGCTGTGTTGGTAGCTCCACATTGGCTGAACAACCCATAGTATCCACTGCTCCAGGGTACACCCTGCATCAGAGATTAGGGAGTTGGAATATCATCGCTTCCTCCTTTCTGACCCACAACCTTCCTGCTTGGATCTTCTCTTCATCATACACAGTAAGGAGTTTTTAGTTCACAAGATATATTTGATGGGCTGTAAGAGGTCTTCTCCCACTAGACAAAACCAGTGGAAGGCACAGATGATCTTCAGGTGGGATGTCTGTGTGTCAGATAACCCCAGACTTTTGTGGGGATCAGAGATAAAAGAGTGTCTAAGACAACTTTTTATGAAAAGAATTTATAGAAAATACAAATTATGTTTTCCCCATACAGGATTAGTGATGTCAGTATACCTTTTGCAGCCCCCCCCCCCCCTTTTGGGCATCACTTACAGTTCTTTACAGTGTTCCTTTCACACATTGCTGCATCTGCTGTATATTCTCTAATTTTACCTCTGTTGTCACTTCCTTTTTTGCTTCTTGCTTTCTAACCTCATCTAATTAATTTCATGGTGCAACTGCTGGGTTCACCCCTCCCCCAGTTTCACCTGGGCACTGAATGGCCTCACAGGCTCCAGTGCTGGGGTATGTAGCAAATTCACAGATCCAATCCAACCCAGTTTTTTATTTTCATGCAAAGGCTCTTTAATATTGCAAGAAGGGATTTTTCAAAATTGATAGCTGAAAATTACTTTGTTTGAAATGTTTAATGTGAACAGAAAATTATATTGAAATTAAAGTTATCTGTATCAAATAATCCAATAAGAATTAATTTGTTTAGGTAAGAATTTCAATAAGCATTCTATTAATTTATTGTACTGTTATGAATGAATTTTTAATTTTTTTTTGAAAAGATTATCTTAAGGATATTCATAAGGTTACCATCAAGTTAATTTTAATCATTTCCCTGAAGTTGGTGGCTGTTATAAATTTGCCTAAGAAATTTTTTTCCATAATATTAGATTCAGTTGTACGTAACTATCATTGTATAACAGTGAATTGTATGTACATTTTTCTTACAGTTGCTGCTTACAAGAAGTAAACAAGTTCCTTTTCTATTGCGTGATTTACTTGTCTCTTTGGAAGATAATGAATTATTAGGAAAACCAAAGGTAAGATCAATAGTGGTTTATTTGTTTCTTTTTTCATAAATTGACAATGAAATGAATATAATAATAAAGCAGTAGGTTAGAAAATTGATCATTTAAATGTGTTCATGTAGAAAGCCTACAGCACTACAGGGAAGTTCAAACTTGAATGGAGATTTTGTAAAAATGTTAGAGCAGTAAGAATGATGCTATTTGAAAAGAAGGTCTTGAGTTATATACCAAAGACATTTAGCCTTTCTTTTTAAGCGATAAAATAAGAATTTTTGAGTGGGTTTTACTATCCAGTTTCACTTCTGTATACTGTATTATATATTTTTTAATATAGTACAGTACGATTGTTTGAAATGCTAATAATGCTGTTAAAAGTTTATATTTTACAGTTTCTATCTCTAGTTTTATAAAATAGTAAAATTATATATAGACAAAGTTCGTAGAATTCTTGATATTTTTTTATGTAACTAGTTACAGGTAATTACGGTAGATGGGCATATAGGGATTTCGTATACTTATGCTACTCCATAGTTGTTTCAATGATAAAGTTCATTTTGCGTATTGCAACTATGCTATGTAGCATGCATTGCAGGTTTTTGCATGTAGCTTTTGTAGAGTGAGATCTACATAATTATCTTTAAATAATTTTAATGTCTAACTAGGCATTATATCTTAGCAATACCATGCTATGCGGCATGTCTTAGCAATCCACGTTTCCCAACGGTTATATAAGCGGATGAGCAACCTGGTGGAGTATCGAGAATTCTGGGTGTGGAGGAAGTAACCCTCCCCCTAAATCTTGATGAAGCCATTGATAGCAGGGTGACAGATTGGGTTTAAGGTTTGAGCCAAGATGTCTTTTCGGCTTTTACTCCTGATGCCTGGTGGATGATTATACTGAAATTAGTATGGACCAGCAGGGGTCGCTTGCCTTAGTTTGATAGGCACTGCGCATCACAAGGAACTGGCTATCTTTTGATGAATTTAGCTAATGTATCCTCTATGGATTTAGTCAGTCTATGGAAAGAGAAAATATCAGAATGGCCTCCAGTCCCAGGCATAGCAGCCTGTTAAGAATCTCTGTTTATAAATACTAAAGATGAGTTGAAAATTGGTAATTGGAATATTAGAAAAGTTATAGGAAGTGAAAAATGAATTATGAAATGTAGTTTGGATATCTTGGCCCTAAGTGAAACACATCGTAAAGAGATTGGTAAGGAAGTCTTAAAACAAGGCAATTTATGTAATATATATCTATTCAGTAAGGACAAATGGAGTTGGAAGAGAAGGGGTAGGAATGATGATGACACCAAGAGCAGAAAAGGCATTAACGGAATTGAGCGCTGTAAATAATAGTTTGTTGCTTTCAAAGTTTAAATCAAAGCAGTGCATGCAATATAAGTATTATAGTTTGCTATACAGCAACAAATGATTCCCCTGAAGAAAGGAAAGATGAATACTATGAAAAACTGCAGAGTTTAATTTATGAGATCCCAGAGAAAGATATGAAAATTGTGATTGGTGATCTTAATGCTAAAGTTGGAAGGAATGATCAAGATATAGAGAATGTGATGGGTGTTTAGGGTCTTGGCAAAGTTACACATGAAAATGGAGCACATTTTATAAGCTTTTGTACACCAAACAATCTTGTTTTTGGTGGTACTCTTTTTCAGCACAAAGTCATCCACAAATTTACATGAACTTCACCATGTGGCAATTACAAAAGTCAAATAGATCACCTAGCCATTAATAAAGAGAGAAGGAGGACTCTGAGAAATACAAGAAGTTATAGAGGTGCAGATATTGGTAGTTATCTCCTAGGGAGAATATTTAGACAGGAAAACAGATGAGGCTGACAAAGCTATGAATTCAGGTAGTGGCTATAGTGTAGGAATTGCTCATAGAATTATCAATGAAACTTCTACGAGGCAAAGAAGAAGCAGCATACAGTATACCCATCCAGGAGAGAGATGGATCTGTTATAACAACAGAAGATGAATAAAGGCAATGCTGGATGGAACACTTCTGTGAGGTCATGAATAGTAGATATGAAAGAAGTAATTTTATTGATATACCTGAAGTTGAGGAAGACCTTGATGTGCCCATGAATAAATTCAGTGTATTTGAAGTCAAAGTTATCATTAAAAAACTCAAGAGATGGAAAGCCTCTGGAGACATGATGAAATAACTACTGAAATGACTCAAAATACTTTCAAGATTATTTTGTAGAATGTGGCAGGAAGAGCCACAATCTGATGAATGGGAGCTAGGAGTGTTAGTGAAAAGGGCTGTAGAGTGTTTAGTGTATATACAGTAACCATCACAATTTTGTATGTTTTTAGTACAGCTTTTGTTGCTAACCCATTTTAATTGTTCTTCAGACTAGCATAGCCTAATGCATTTTGCATTCACACATCTTAATTTATGAATGTTAACTTTAATGGTGGCATATCATGTCTGTTATTTTAGTTGCTTTTGGTAGTTTGCTGCCAAAAATATCTCAGCCAATGGTAATTATATCCAAGTAGGCTAAATTCACCATATCTTTGAGCTCCGTCATAGCCCCCTAGAATGTGTTGTATCTGCTCTTTAACCCCACCCTTGGCTTTTAGCAGTCACGGTTTTATGCAAGGAATATGAACATCAGGATCCTTTGTGGGTCCTAGGTCGGTGCCGCAGGTAATTGCAAAGCTGAAGGCTCCAAACTCATCACCACCTACCTGCCCATCCATGGGGTCGATGTCCAACCCTAGAGAGGACACTCCGAGGAGATAGGGTCCTCTAGATGGAGCATTCTTTCCAAACCTTGATACCCAAGGGCGGGGAGCCGCTCTCGCAGGCCGGAGAGATTCACCATCGTCCTGAAAGAAGTGAGGGGATTAGTGATGAAGGAGAAGACCGTTCTCAATAAGTAATGCATACATAAATCCGGATCAAATTCAATCGTCGCCCAAGTATACCAAATAGAAACATTAGAACCAACTTACCTCATGGGTCAGGAGTAGGGAGGACCTCTCGTAGCAGATTGTGCATGACTCCGGGAACCATACCATGTAGGCGGGCCTTCTGTAATAGAAAGGAGACATAAGTCTGGATGTTCCTTGAAACTCTGGTTAGTGATCCCATTCACAGGCTGGGATCAACCAAATCAGTATAACTAAAAATAATGGCTATTTTTATGCATATATTTAATTATAAATATGAAGTATAAAATAAAAATAATGGTTATATTTATGCATATATTTGATTATAAATATGTATAAATATGTACAAATATGGATAAATATCCATACAACATCGTGTTCAAAATAGAAATAAATTTCTACTCAGTACTTGGGATCGAACGCTAGCCCCTTCTAATGAAAAGCCAGGTCGAAACCAACCATGCCATGAGAGGCTATCTACTGTTCCTTGAGACTCCGGTCAGTGAACAGATGAATCAATAGTATACTAATATCCAGTAACCACGTAACATGTAACTATAAACCTCATCGGTAAAATAATGTTAACCCCGGTTCTGAACGTCTGAGTCAGGGGTGGCCAACCTATGACTCATGCGCCAACAGTGTCGCATTGTACGATTACAAGCGGAGCACTATACCCCATAGATAGTAAATTGAATGACTTTTCTTTAAAATTGCTAAATATGTTCATATATTTTCATTAGGACTATCAAGAATAACTAATGAATATTATCAACGCAAATTCAAAGTGTCATTAAAGTAAGTACAGTTTACTTTGTATTCATGTTAAATCCTTTCCTTTACATCTAAAACAAAAGATTGGCCACCCGTGGTCTGAGTGGTCTCTGTTGCCACCGGAGACCCTGTGACAAAGGTCCGTCATAGTGAAAACGTGATCATCAGAGGTAAGATAATATTAACCTCAATGCTGACATCTGTGTGATATCCGGTTAAGCCGGAGATTCGATAAAAAGGACCGTAATAATGAAAGGTGATTATTCATGAAAAGGGGTTCGTACCCTGGTTCTGATCGTCTGATTGATCTCTGCTTGTACCGGAGATCCGGTAACTAAGGTCCGTCACCGTGAAATCGTGACCCTCATCGGTACGATAACATTCCTCCATACTGAATTCCTGTGTTATCTCCAGTGAAGCCGGAGATTCGATGAAAAAAGGGCCGTTATAATGTAATTGTGATCAATCATGACAAAGGTTCGTGTGCAAAAGGCCTCAGCCGGAGTCTGAGTGGCGGATTTCACCGTTGCACTCCAAATATCTGACTAGTTCTCACCCAATGAGTATCCATTATAGCGGAGTATAACTCAAGGCGGAGCTAAGGGTGTCGTCATAAAGCGACCCCAAATAATGACTCATACACTAACGTAACCTATTAATAGTGCTAGCTCTATTAACAGTAACCACATCAATAAATCGTGAATATCATTAAACGTAATATCATCCACTCGGAGAATAAGAGAAGGCAGGAATAACTCGTGACCGTATAAAACGGAAGACGGGAAATCCACCTCCTCTACTCGAGCTTAATAAAGAAAACGAGAGAAGGGGTAACTCGTTTCTGTAGAAACAGAATACGAGCACTCTATGCTCATGCTCTCAAGGTTACATAATAAAAACCAAAATCACACAATAATATGATAAGAATAATGATAAAATTGTAATAACCAAGAACGAAGAATAACGACAACGTAACAATTAAACATAAAGATATAGTCTAAATCAAGCACCTTCCTGAGGCATGAACATAACTATAACAAAGACTAGATCGATATTCTTCGTCCAAATTGGACTTGCTAGCAAATAAATACCATAGTAAAAAACAATAATAAATAATGATAATAATATTGGTCATAAAACGTAAGTGATATAACCTAGATGACAGAGTACCAGAAGGGCAATATTAACTTGAAAAACTACCGAATCGAACAAAACCAAAATGGCTGCCGATACCGAGGATGGCCAAGCCTCTTCCAAAATTAAAATCCACATTACTGGAACGAGAACAAATGCCCGGTACTGAAAAAACTGTCAAAACAAACTATGGTACTTAACATTGGTAAAGGTGAAGTAGCAACGTCAGTCACGTTGAATTAACGACAATCACTTTCGAAACACACCTTACAAAATAAAAACGACTTAGCGGGCAAGTCCAAAACAGAAGGATGACCTGGAGAGCGTGAGTAGTAGGTGTCGGTAGGGTAGCCCAACTGTATTCTCTAGGGCCTGTCACGGCCCTCCCCTTTGATGAACGGATTATTTAAATGGAAGACAGCCTGTGAATAGTGGTTTACACACGCCCTTGTTAGATATACGACACCAACAAGGTGCTCGCGTGAGGGTTGTAACTTCTGCATTCCATGCTTTTATCTTTCTCTAGTATATTTGGAAGATTTATATTAGAAAAGAAGGACTTTTCACCAGCTGTCACAGGTCTCTCCCCAGAAATAGATTTTTCCTTCGTCAAAATCCCTTATATATGTGAATACACAATTTTAGTCAAATTAGTCGGTTAGGTTAAGCATGGGTGTGGAATTGATTGATTCCCAAAGCCATTATATGATAGTTTTATATTTTATATCTTGAATAACCCATAATTATTATTAGCCTGATTTTTGTAGTATTTCAACTTACAATGTATTGTTTTGGAATGTATGAATATATTTGGAGTGTAAATGTTCTCTCCCCTCCAACATTTGTTAGAGAAATGAGGAGGTACTAGCATGTAGCTCTCTCCCCAAGTGACTTGATCCTCCTCTCTCCCATGTTTATTTGATATAGGTATTGGATGGAGGGCAGGGTTACTCAAATTGAATCTTGGATAGGATATGTATTCTTTTCCTACCCATTTGCTTTTTAAGCCATTGTTTCGACCACTATGTAGTTAAGGAAAAGAGTAAAACCTAGTTGTAGCCCTCTTTCCTTGCCCTTCAATTTGACGAAGGGGCGACTATCTACTTGATTGTTATAGAAAGGATTTAGTCTCCTTGATTTTAGTTTTTCAATAGAGTTAGCCATATCCAAGCTCCTCAATTTCCTGTATTTGAAGATGATTAAGGTTCTAATTAAGTATGATTTTACCCTTTCCTATATATTGACTTTGTAAGCCATGGATTTTGACTACTTTGTAATTAGGGAGAAGAGTAACCTAGTTTTGGCCTCCTTCCCTTACCTATGGATTCATCGAAAGGGTGACTCTACTTGATAGTTGGTGGAAGTGGTTAGCCTTACCTGAGCCTAAAGCCTTGACAATAGTAACGTCTTGGGGGGGGGGGTTAGACTTCTCTCCTTGGAGATTATAATAATTTTTTTTTTATAAATGAAATAAAGACTAAATGTAGCCAAACCCGATTTAGTAATCCAGCTAAACGTAAATGATGCACGAGAGTGTCGCTGGCATACCAACTTGCACGCATGTTGAAGCAAATCTTGGGACCCTGTAACCTGCCCTTTCTGTTTTCAGTGGATTCATTCTGCCCGGGATAAGGATCCACAAGCAGCAGGATTGAGAGAGAGGGCCATTAGTCCTTTCATCTGGTTAGCTTGCTAGGTTGGCCCTAACCTAGGTTACAGCCGGTCAGGCAGGTTAATATTCCTCCTGGTTTCAATCAGTTTGCATCCCGTCTGGATGCTTCAGGTAATGCTAAGGTAGTTGAAGCACTGATATGTTCTCTCAATGGGGATCCTTCCCAAGGCTCTACAATTCCTGGAAGTTTCAGCGCTCCATCCCCTCCCTTTTCGTCCCATCCTGAGGACCTGGTGGTGGAGGGACTTTGTGATTTTGCAGTCAAGAGAAAACTTCAGTTGAGGTGGTATCTTCAGATTTTAGTCTTCCAGGTTTGGTGATGAAGAGAGTGGCAATGGAGGCACTGGCTTCTATGGAATTTGAGTAGAGACCTAGTAAGGAACCCTTCGCATCTGGCACAGGATGTGTTATTTTACCCAAATCAAACGTTATTGATGCAGGGGCCTTGATCTTTCATTCAATGATATAACATTTTAAAATTTTGTTACATTCCCTTTGTACTTGTCCCCAGCTTAACCATAAAGAGGTCTCCAGATGACATATAAGTCTTACAACTTATCACTTGACAGAGTCAGTCTCAGAGGTGTTGGTTTCCTTGTAGACCACAGAGTCCTAGGTGTTACAGTGGTTGGGAAGACAGTGCCAGGCCAGATAGCATCCCTCTTAGAAAAATGGTCAAGATGCTGAAAGAGACTCCATCCTTCCCAAGGAATGTAGTCTCCTTTTAGGGGTTGTATCCTAAGAGCTCGAAGGATTCTCAGAACTTGAAGCCTCTCGTGAAATCCTTTTTTTTTTCCCCCAAGAATGGTATACTAAAGTAAGCACTAATCAGTTGGGTGCTGTTTTTCCTACCATTGTAAACAATTTTAGGAAATCAAAATTTGATACCTGGCAGATTGTTTAATCAGGTTTCTGTCATGGCTTCTGGTTGTGGGACCTGCAGGGGAATCTCAGATTGCCAGCAATGGCAAAGTTACTGTATAAGCCTACTTACAATGCTTTGCAGAACTTTATCAGAAAAAAATTTGAGGCTGCCACAGGTTGGCGGGTTGTGATCTGGAGAAGATAGAAATGGAGTAGTCTATTTAGTGACCCTCTATGTAAGTTACTTTTATGCCAAGCTTCAGTGGATAATGTGCAGTTAGAACTTTATTCTAAGAAATGGATATAAAGATTTTGGCCCTACCTAAACAATAAGAAACCTTCAATGACAAGGCTTTGGCCTATAATAGGGGCAGCAACAGTCCCATGGGCCACTAGCAGAGACCAGCACCATATGCATCCCAAGCCTCATCAGTCTACACCTAAGTTTCCTTGATAAGAACAAAGGAGGCAAAATTATTCTGCTTAGGTAGAGTTTCAAATTCCTGGTCCTCGGGGATTTTTTTCTTAGGAATAGGGCAACTGGAAGCAAACCAGGAGAAACCAGGGTGTTGGTCAACCGGACCTCATTTCATGAATGTCCTCAGGTCGAGGATCGTGGATCTCCAAATCATCTCCATGATACTATTTTTATCAGACCAAAACCCTGGAACTTGACTTCTTTGTAACAAAGTGGTAGACAAAGGAGTCATAGAAAAATACAATCTCCTAAAATTCCAGGTTAGGCTACAGTAAAGTAAGACTTACCCGGGAGAAGAGTGATCTTCGACACATCAGATGGGGCGCATTCAAAATGACGACCATCATGTAGTGAACCCTCGCTACTTCGCGGTTCGACCATCGCAGATTCACCACTTCGCGGATTTTTTTCATAACCCATATATATATATGTATCGCGGATTTTCCGGAAATTTCGAAAATACCGCGATATCTGAAGACCCCAAATACGATATTTCGTTACCTGTAATTCCATTAATACTGTAATTAGTAATATCTGCTCTTACTGATTGTTCATTGCATTACATATGACATATAATTCAGCACAGAAAGAAATAAAACACGAAAAGAGAATGTGATCATACGATAATTCAGTACTGTATACAGTACGTAGTAAAATTAAATCGAACATGAAACGCAAATCAGATGCAGTCATACCATATTAGAATGGTGTAAGGCTGCTGTTGGCTACTACTGTACTACAAATGTAATGGATGTGCTTCTTTTCCATGAATCTTTTGTATGTATACGTACGTAGTACTGCATCCAATAATATTCTTTGTTGCAAAATTCACATTTCGAATAAACGTACGAGAGAGAGAGAGAGAGAGAGAGAGAGAGAGAGAGAGAGAGAGAGAGAGAGAGAGACACATCCTACAACAAAAGTGTAAAATAGCGTACGTAAAGCTGTATTATTATTATGGTTATTATTATTATTATTGTTGTTGTTGTTATTAAAATTATTATTATTATTATTATCATTATTATTATTATTATTATTATTATTATTATTATTACAGTATCATTATTTATTATTATTATTATTATTACTGTACAGTATACTGTACGCAGGGTATCTTGTACTTTGAATTGGTAACCTACATAGCATATAAGACGGGTTGTGATTGGTTCAAGCGCTGATAGATGACGAATCAGAACTCAAGTTTTGTTATCTAGCCTGTGATTGGTGTTTTGCCCGCATCTCCAACTTCCAGCATCTTTTCGCGGCCACTTTCTCTCCCGCCGTATCTCTGTGTAGACGTTGTTAAGTTATTGTGAACTTTAATCTGTGCTGTGCGTGACTGTTTTAAGTTGAACTTTTTGTTAAACTTTCTGTTAAACCCTACTGTACAATGCCTCCCAAGCGTTCTGCTTCTACTAAGGCTGGTAGTGAGCCTAAATGCCACCGAAGGATGATGACGATTGCTGAGAAGGTGACGCTTCTCGATATGTTAAAAGACGGTAGAAGTTTTGCGTCCGCAGCCCGCCATTTTGGAATCAATGAATCCACCGTTCGCTATATCAAGAAGGACGAGGCGAACATTAGAAAGACGGCTGCAATCACCTTTAGCAGATCAGCGAAGCGAGTCGTTACCACGCGTGATAAAACGATCGTACGCATGGAAGGTGCTTTAGCTGTGTGGATTGCCGACTGCCGGAAGAAGAACATAGCCTTGGATACGAACACCATCCGAACCAAGGCTTTGAGCTTGTATGAGAATTTTGCGGCAAAGGAACCTCAAGACGACGATGGCGACCATGCTGAAGAAGATGATGATGTAGATGAACCTCAACTAGGGACATCCACTGATTCCCAGCCTCAGAAACAACGTTTTTCCACCAGCAAAGGATGGTTCGCGAAGTTTCAGAAACGCTTCGCCCTGAAAAGCGTTTCCCTGCATGGCGAGGCTGCTTCCGCTGACACTGCCGCTGCTGAAACTTACGTGAACCAGACGTTCAAGAATATTATCGCCGAAGGTGGATACAAGCCGGAACCAGTCTTTAATATGGATGAGACCGGCTTGTTTTGGAAGAGAATGCCGTCGCGAACTTTCCTGTTCAAAGAAGAAGCCAAAGCCTCTGGCTTTAAAGCATTCAAGGATCGCGTTACCCTCGTGATGTGTGGCAATGCTGCTGGATTTTTGCTAAAGCCGGGGCTTATTTATAAGTCGAAAAATCCTCGCGCTTTGAAAAATAAAAATAAGAATCTCCTTCCCGTGTACTGGATGCATAATCCAAAAGCATGGATTACGAAGATGCTGACCTCCAACTGGTTCCACCAGTGTCTCATCCCGCAAGTCAGCAAATATCTCTTAGAGAAGGGCTGGCCATTCAAGATCCTTCTCCTTATGGATAACGCTGGTGGACACGCAACTGATCTGTCGCATGAGGGCATTCAGGTTGAGTTCCTGCCACCCAACACCACGTCATTAATTCAACCGATGGACCAGGGGGTTATCAGGGCGTTCAAGGCCCTCTACACGAAGAATACCTTGGCGGACCTCGTTGCGTGTGTGGATGCTGCCCAAGATAATGAGGATGAAGATTTTAACTTGAAGGCGTACTGGCGGCAGTACACCATAGCCACGTGCCTGAAGAATATTCAGAAGGCACTGCAAGAGATGAAACCTGCAACCGTGAATGCGAGCTGGAAGAAGTTGTGGCCCCAGATTGTTTACGACGACGAGGGATTTACACCTGCTGAGATTCAACACTCTGCAATACGGAAATCTGTGCAGTTGGCTGCCATAATTGGAGGTGACGGGTTTGGCAACATGACGACTGAAGACGTCGACGAGTTGTTGGACTGCCGTTCCCAGCCGCTAACTGACGCAGACCTAGAAGACCTGACGAAATTGGCAAGTGAAGAAGAGAGTGAAACGCAGGAAGAGACCCAAGAAAATGTCGAAGAAACGGGCTTAACATTAGAACGGCTTGCCAAGGCCTGCTACCATGCGAAGGAGTTGAAAGAAATGTTGCAAGAGTGGGACGAGGATATGGTTCGGTCTATGCAATTCTCCAACAAGGTCGATGACATCATGACTCCCTACAGGATGCTCTTAGAGCAAAAAAAGAAGCAGCGGCAGCAACTTCCGATCACAATGTTCTTCCAGCCTCGCAAAAAAGAGCCAGTTCCTCCTGCTAGTACGCCTTCGGAAGAAATTGAAGAAGTTTCCCAGGAAGAAATTGAAGAGGTGTCCCAGGAAAAGACACCTCCGTCTGAAGAGACGTAAAATACTACTATCATTGGCTGCACAGTAGAAGACATCATCAGCTTCATCATCATCATTTCTGCTGTGCAGCAAATTCATCGCCATCATCATTCAAGTTTTTCTTCAACTTCTTTCGTGGTGAGTACAGTAACAATCTTTATTTTTTACTTTAATATTCTAACATTTTAATATTTGTGCCTGTTTTAGTTTATTACTGTATGCATTAAGTTAAAGGGAAGGTTTTAAAAGTCTGAAGAGTATACATGTTGTAACCTATCATATTTTTTTTTATTTAAAATTTACATTTACGTACTTAAACAATCTCTCTCTCTCTCTCTCTCTCTCTCTCTCTCTCTCTCTCTCTCTCTCTCTCTCTCTCTCTCTCTCTCTCGTAAATTGTTTTCCTGCTTTGCTACGTACAGTATGTACTATATGATTTTATATAGATACGGTAAATAATATTTGTAATATATTTTCTAAAAGCTTTTACTGTAAATATCATTATTTATCACTTTCATCATGCGCGTTAAATGCCTTCTTTGTTCTGAGCGTGGTTGTTTACTGAGCGTACTTTATGACGCCGTCGTTTCAGGCGGCGTCATAAAGAAAAACCTTTCATTTGGAAGTCCTAAGAAAAATTAAGTAAAACATTGGTAATAACAAAATCAACATACTGTACTGAATAATCAATATAATCGATGCAAAAATATATATGTTAAATAAATAGGTAAATATGGTGTCGCTACTTCGTGGATTTTCACCTATCGCGGCCGGGTCTGGAACCTATCTACTGCGATAAACGAGGGTTCACTGTATGTCCAACAATTATTACACTGAGGGTCTTGGAGCTGTACTATAGATCCAAGAGACGATTATTGGCACATCCATATTGCTTTCCCCTTCCGATCGTACCAAGGGTTTAGACTCGGGACAGGTTCATATACAGTGAACCCTCGTTTATCGCGGTAGATAGGTTCCAGACGCGGGCACGATAGGTGAAAATCCGCGAAGTAGTGACATCATATTTACCTATTTATTTAACATGTATATTCGGACTTTTAAAACCTTCCCTTGTACGTAGTACTGTTAACAAACCACCCTTTAATGTACAGAACACTTAATGCATGTACTACAGCACCCTAAACTAAAACAGGCACAAATATTAAAGGCGATTTTATATCATGCGTTTCCTAAACACCTAAAAAGCACGATAAAAAATGGCAACCATTGTTTTGTTTACGTTCATCTCTGATCATAATGAAGAAACAAACTCATTTAGTGTACACATATATGTATAGGTTAGTTTTTGCATCGATTATATTGATTATACAGTACTGTATGTTGATTTTTTTATTACCAATGTTTTAGTTTACGTATTTTTCTTAGGACTTCCAAATGAAATGTTTTTCTTTATGACGCCGCCTGAAACGACGGCGTGTACGCTCAGTAAACAACCACGCTCAGAACAAACAAGGCATTTAACGCGCATGATGATAGTGATAAATAATGATACAGTACATACAGTATTTACAGTAAAAGCATTTACAAAATATGTTACCTTACAAATATAATTTATACAGTATTGTACGTAGCAAAGCAGGAAAACAATTTACGAGAGAGAGAGAGAGAGAGAGAGAGAGAGAGAGAGAGAGAGAGAGAGAGAGAGAGAGAGAGAGAGAGAGAGAGATTGTTTTACGTACGTAAATGTAAATTTTAAACAAAAAAAATATGATAGGTTACAACATGTAGACTTTTAAAACCTTCCCTTTAACTTAATGCATACAGTACGTACAGTACTAAACTATAAAACAGGCACAAATACAGTTTTAGAATGTACAGTAAGAATATTAAAGTAAAAAATAAAGATTGTTACTGTACTCACCACGAAAGAAGTTGAAGAAAAACTTGAATGATGATGGTGATGAATTTGCTGCACAGTAGAAATGATGATGATGAAGCTGATGATGTGTTCTACTGTGCAGCCAGGTAGTATTTTACGTCTCTTCAGACGGAGGTGTCTTTTCCTGGGACACCTCTTCAACTTCTTCCTGGGAAACTTCTTCAATTTCTTCCGAAGGCGTACTAGCAGGAGGAACTGGCTCTTTTTTGCGAGGCTGGAAGAACATTGTGATCGGAAGTTGTTGCCGCTGCTTCTTTTTTCGATCCAAGAGCATTTTGTAGGGAGTCATGTCTTCATCGATCTTGTTGCAGAATTGCATCGAGCGAACCATATCCTCGTCCCACTCTTGCAACATTTCTTTCAACTCCTTCGCATGGTTGCAGGCCTTGGCAAGCCGTTCTAATGTTAAGCCCGTTTCTTTGACATTTTCTTGGGTCTCTTCCTGGGTATCACTCTCTTCTTCACTTGCCGATTTCGTCAGGTCTTCGAGGTCTGCGTCAGTTAGGGGCTGGGAATGGCAGTCCAACAACTCGTCGACGTCTTCAGTCGTTATGTCGCCAAACCCGTCACCTCCAATTATGGCAGCCAACTGCACAGATTTGCGTATTGCAGAGTGTTGGATTTCCGACGGAGTAAATCCCTTGTCGTCGTAAACAATATCGGGCCACAACTTCTTCCAGCTCGCATTCACGGTTGCAGGTTTCATCTCTTGAAGTGCCTTCTGAATATTCTGCAGGCACGTGGCTATGGTGTACTGCCGCCAGTACGCCTTCAAGTTAAAATCTTCATCCTCGTCATCTTGGGCAGCATCCACACACGCAACGAGGTCCGCCAAGGTGTTCTTCGTGTAGAGGGCCTTGAACGCCCTGATAACCCCCTGGTCCATCGGTTGAATTAATGACGTGGTGTTGGGTGGCAGGAACTCAACCTGAATGCCCTCATGCGACAGGTCAGTTGCGTGTCCACCAGCGTTATCCATAAGGAGAAGGATCTTGAATGGTAAGCCCTTCTCTAAGAGATATTTGCTGACTTGCGGGATAAAACACTGATGGAACCAGTTGGAGGTCAGCATCTTCGTAATCCATGCTTTTTGATTATGCATCCAGTACACGGGAAGGAGATTCTTATTTTTATTTTTCAAAGCGCGAGGATTTTTCGACTTATAAATAAGCCCCGGCTTTAACAAAAATCCAGCAATATTGCCACACATCACGAGGGTAACGCGATCCTTGAATGCTTTAAAGCCAGAGGCTTTGGCTTCCTCTTTGAACAGGAAAGTTCGCGACGGCATTCTCTTCCAAAACAAGCCAGTCTCATCCATATTAAAGACTGGTTCCGGCTTGTATCCACCTTCGGCGATAATATTCTTGAACGTCTGGTTCACGTAAGTTTCAGCAGCGGCAGTGTCAGCGGAAGCAGACTCCCCATGCAGGGAAACTCTTTTCAGGGCGAAGCGTTTCTGAAACTTCGCGAACCATCCTTTGCTGGCGGAAAAACGTTTCTGAGGCTGGGAATCAGTGGATGTCCCTGGTTGAGGATCATCTGCATCATCATCATCTTCAGCATGGTTGCCGTCATCGTCTTTAGGTTCCTTTGCAGCAAAATTCTCATATAAGCTCAAAGCCTTTGTTTGGATGGTGTTCGTATCCAACGCTATGTTCTTCTTCCGGCAGTCGGCAATCCACACAGCTAAAGCACCTTCCATGCGTACGATCGTTTTATTACGCGTTGTAACGACTCGCTTCGCTGATCTGCTAAAGGTGATTGCAGCCGTCTTTCTAATGTTCGCCTCGTCCTTCTTGATATAGCGAACAGTAGATTCGTTGATGCCAAAATGGCGGTCGGCGGCCGCGTAACTTCTACCATCTTTTAACATGTCGAGAAGCGTAACCTTCTCAGCTATCGTCATCATCCTTCGGTGGCGTTTAGGCTCACTACCAGCCTTAAGAGAAGCAGAACGCTTGGGAGCCATTACAGTAGGATTTACAGTAACAAAAAGTTCAACTTAAAAAAGTCGCAAACAGCACAGATTCACACACTTAAGAACGTCTACTCAGCGATACGCGGTAACAGAGAGTGGACGATCCAGCCCCGCGAGAACTTAGATGCTGCGGGTAGGAGATGCGGGCAAAACACCAATCACAGGCTAGATAACAAAACTTGAGTTCTGATTCGTCATCTATCAGCGCTTGAACCAATCACAACCCGTCTTACAGTACTATGATGCGTAGGTTACCTACTCATAGAAGATGCCCCGCGCATACCGAACGTACGTAGATTAAGTAAATACCGTAATAATAATAAATAATGATAATAATACTGTACAGTAATAATAATAATAATAATGATAATAATAATAACTAATAATTTTATTAACAACAACAACAATAATAATAATAATAACAATAATAATAATACAGCTTTACGTACGCTATTTTACGCCTCTCTCTCTCTCTCTCTCTCTCTCTCTCTCTCTCTCTCTCTCTCTCTCTCTCTCTCTCTCTCTCTCTCTCTCTCGTACGCTTATTCGAAATGTGATTTTTGCAACAAAGAATATTATTGGATGCAGTACTACGTACGTATACATACAAAAGATTCATGGAAAAGAAGCACATCCATTACAGTACACCATTCTAATATGGTATGACTGCATCTGATTTGCGTTTCATGTTCGATTTAATTTTACTACGTACTGTATACAGTACTGAATTATCGTATGATCACATTCTCTTTTCGTGTTTTATTTCTTTCTGTGCTGAATTATATATCATATGTAATGCAATGAACAATCAGTAAGAACAGATATTACTAATTACAGTATTAATGGAATTACAGGTAACAAAATATCGTATTTGGTTGTCTTCAGATTTCGCGGTATTTTCGAATTTTCCGGAAAATCCGCGATATGTATATATATATATGGGTTATGGGAAAACCCCGCGAAGTGGTGAATCCGCGATTGTCGAACCGCGAAGTAGCGAGGGTTCACTGTAAATTTAAAGTACAGTAATGCCTTTCAGCCTCAATATTACCTCAAGAGCATTCACAAAACTAGCAAAGTCAGTGATCAACTCCTTCAGTTGCAGAGTTCAGGTCATTGCCTATTTGCATGATTGGCTAGTTGGGGCAGATATGAAAGAATTTTGCCTTTGGATATTGCAGTGACTAATATTTCAAAAGCCACAATAAGCCTGCCAAAAACATTTCCGTAAAGAATTCAATGCATGTTCAGCTTTTTCTCTGGACTGTCTTCTCTAGATGGTAACTGGGGAATGTCTTATTACTTCTTCAGTTTGCTTTCAAGAACTTCCATTGTATGTGGAGAAGAGCAGCTCGGAAAGGGTTTTGAGACAACCGTACCCAGTTACCCTGTTGCTGTAAAAGAATTTTCAGGGTGTGCACCGCAGTACCAAAGACCTTATCCATGTTGAACCAGTTAGTCCCTCCCCTGATATCCATGATTCTTCATACAGATGCAGCAAGGTTGGGTTGAGAAGGTAATTCAGAGGAAACCTATGAGTGCAAGTAATGCTCCCATCAGTTCACAGCATTTCACCTGTATGTGTTAGAACTGTTGACAGCCTTCCTGACACCTAAAGAAACTTAATCCAAGAAGGTACTTTTATTTCAAGATTTTTATAGCCAACCTGGGAGCGGTTTTTATTTCCTATGTCTAGACAGACAGCTGTAGACAGAGTTGACCTGGGTTCAGACCGCTTTCTAAGAGATTCTAGAGATAATCCATGATCTCCAGATAGACCTGTTAGCAACAAAAGAAAACCACAAAGTTCCACTATACAGAATGTACAGTAGCTCCAAATGTCAATTCGCCGGCAGTGCCAAGAGATGTGTTGAGCCCGAATTGGAACAGATGGCCCTTGATTTATCGGTTTCCCCAAGAGATGTGTTGAGCCCGAATTGGAACAGATGGCCCTTGATTTATCGGTTTCCCCAAGAGATGTGTTGAGCCCGAATTGGAACAGATGGCCCTTGATTTATCGGTTTCCACTGAGTGATTTCAAATGTTTCGAATAAACACATTATTGAGTTGTTGGTTTGATTATTGCTTTGGTATTAACCACATAAAAGTGATTTTAATGAAGGAAAAACCTATTTGTTCCAACACGGAGTACTTACCTCGAACTACTTTCTTAGGAGTATCTGGGAACTCTTCCCAACCGACCAGAATTTTGAGTAGTTTACCCTATTCCCATTTTCTATGAGGGCTAACCTCAGGCGGAGTGACACTCGCCCTGAGGCGACCCGGGGTCGGAGAGCATGCTTGCTCAGGTCGCGCTCCTCAGTAAGTTTCTGATCGCGACGTGATTATCATCTCGCCACGCTCTCTTCACCCAGTGCGACCCTTTGTGTCTACCATGCGGTCCCCACGCGATACCCACATGTTCATTCCCTATCCTTTCCTCTGTGTTCCTGTGTCTCTTGGTGTCTTAGTGTTGTGCGATGGAGCATCCCCGCCGTTGCCCTGGGCCTATGGCCGGTAAATCTTGTGGTGCTTTTCTTTCTAAACCCGATGTCAATCCCCACTCCCTGTGTTTGTCGTGTAGGGGCAGAGTGTGTTCCCCTACAACCACGTGTCCGGAGTGCGAGTCTTGGACCGAGATTCAGTGGGTCCTCTACGGCACTAAAAAGAAGAAAGCTGCCAAGAATTTGCCCAAGAAGGCCAACTTTTCTTCTTCGTTGGTTTCTCCTGATGCCTCGTCGGAACGGGGCTCCCTACCACCTTCCCCTACCTAGAGTAGGGGACGAGGTAAGTCCGTTGCGGGGAAGCGGCCCATTGCCCTTCCCCAAGAGTCTGAGATGTCTGTGGGGGTTGATATTGTCTCAGTTCAGGCATGTGGGGGGCCTGAGGGAAGGGCGTGAGTGTGTTCAGGAGACGAAGTCCTGGTGCCTACAGGGCCCGTCTCTACGGAAGATCCTATGTTGGGGAAGACGGGTCCAACCTCTTCCCCAGCATCCTGGGTTTGTGTTTCAGGTGCTTCAGCGACCGGGGGAGACGCCGAGAAGGAGGCAGGTTCATCAACTTCGGACCCCGCCGCATGGGAACAACCAAGGACACCCTTAAGGTCTCCCATGAGGTTAGAAGAGGAGTTCGATTCATGGTTCGCGCGCAAGATGGTCTCCCCCAGCGCCCTCGTCAACGCTCCCGCCCGTCTTTCTACAGCCCTCTTCGCCAGAAAACCGACACGGAGTTCCCCCTACTAATTTGGACGACTCGGGATATTGGGCGGACTCACTCTCCTCCTCCTCGTCATCCTCTTCCTCAGATTCGTCCTCATCGGAAGACGAAGGGCCGTAGTCCTCGAAGAGAAAACGGGAGAAGTCCCGATCTTGTTCTAGACACAGCAGGAAGAGATCCAAGACCTCAAGAAAAAAACTGAGAGGAGTCGCTCCTCGAAGGATAAGTGGGTGAAAATTACTGTACCCCGGAGTGAGCTGTTTAAGGCTACTTCAGCCGCGGCCACTTCCGGTTGGCTTCCTAGAGCCTCATCTTCACCCTCTTGACACGCCTCCTCCAGCAGACCCAATCACCGTCAGGGGACGTCGCATCAAGCCCCCCTAGACGGCTCTAAGTCCACGAAAGCTCCGACTCCATCAGCCCAACGGAGGAAGACGCTCCTCTGGACGGAAGGCTTGGCCTCATCCTCGGGTGCTTCGGCGGTCTTCCTCGAGCACCAGGGGCGCCCTTTGTACCTGGAGAAGCCTACAACCACGAGGGCCCCCGCGGGACAAGGTAGACCCTTGACGGATACCCTCGTCCCAGCGGATCCGCCCGCCCTGCGGGCAGACCCGTCAGTAGCGAGGCAGGAGAAGAAACTCCTCCCTTCCCACACACCCCCTCCCGCCATCGATGAGTCTTCTCGGGCGGAGGAGCTGGTAACGGAAGCCCTGGTAGAAGGAGGAGAATGCTCATCAGATGACATCTCCTCTTATCGGAAGGTCTTGGCCCTCATCAGATGGCACCATAGGTTGAATGAGCCCAAGCCCTCGGCAGAGCAAGCCTGGCTCTCCGGGCTCAGCAGACTCGTAGACAACCCGGTACAGCAGAAGCCTTCCTTGGCGCTCCCCCTAGCACGGGACGTGAAACTAGAGATGGAGCACATTGACAAATACCTAGCCAGCCAGGCAGACACCCCTAGGAGTCAGAGTACCTCAAAGCTACTTCCGGGCTTTAAGACCCAGAAACGTTTTTACGTGCCGGAAGGACGTCGTGGGGGACCCCGCACAGTCGAGTCGGCAATCACCATGTTGAACCAAGGGGCAGCGGAGGACAGAGCATCCTCGGCCCCAGTTTGCTTTTCCCCAACGGAAACTTCGATGATGGTAGACATGGCCCTAGATCTAGTCTACGTGTCTTCTTGGTTGGACTGGTGGGCCTGCACTCTGGTGGGTTTCCAGTCCTCGCATGATCTCTCCCTGCCTGAGAACCAGTCCTTGCTAAGGGAACTGATCAGTTCAGGGGGTAAAGCGTTAAAATTCCTCTCATACCAATCTCTCTCCCAGGCCACCAACTGGGTCCTGCGGAAGAGAGACACAATCCTGAGCAAATTAGTAAGGAAGTTGTCCGATCGAGAAGCAAGGCTGCTGAGAAACTCCTCGGTTTGGGAAGAGTCGGTGTTTCCCATCAAGTCAGTTGAAGAGACTATGGAGAGGGTCAGAAAACTGAAGGATGTAGGAGAACCCAGACCCCCTCCCGTAAGACGTCCAGTTCACACGGCGGACGTCCCCCATACCTCTCATGCCTCGCCAGTCCAACCGAGGAGAGAAGC
The DNA here is from genome assembly GCF_036898095.1 of Palaemon carinicauda. NCBI lineage: Eukaryota > Metazoa > Arthropoda > Malacostraca > Decapoda > Palaemonidae > Palaemon > Palaemon carinicauda. Next base: position 51,249,449 of record NC_090764.1, on the reverse strand, counting down.
CCCAGCGGCTTCTTGGCTCCAGAACCCACAGCCCCTCCGTAGGGGTAACTCTACCCCTCAGTCTGGCTCTAGACCCTCCTACGCCAACTCTAGGAGAGGTTCTAGCCGCTCCTCTAGGAGGAGATAGGAAGAGAGGCCCCCTACTCCTACCGGAGCCTCAAGTAGGGGGATGCCTCAGACACTCTTGGCAAGCTTGGCGGGATTACGGGGCAGATCCCTGGACCGTAACAATTCTCAAGGAAGGATACAGGCTGCCCTTCCTGGCGGAGCCGCCCCCTCTAATTCCGGCCCAACAGGCGGAGTGGTTGGTGCCCAAAGACCCCTTGAAACGTGCAGCATTACAAGAGCAAGTGTCGGCCATGATCACCAAAGGAGCTTTAGAACCAGTCGAGAATCCTGGGCTGGGGTTCTACAGCAGGCTCTTCCTGGTGGAGAAGTTGACGGGGGGGGGGGGGGGGTGCAGGCCAGTCATAGACCTGTCAGCCCTCAACAAGTTTGTGGCAAAAACCGACTTCAAAATGGACACTGCGAAGACGGTGTTGGTGGCCTTGAGAGAGGGGGACTTCATGATGTCCCTGGACCTCAAGGACGCCTACTTCCAGGTTCCCGTTCACCCCTCCAGCAGGAAGTTCCTGAGAATAAAGTGGAATACCCAAGCCTTGCAGTTCAAGACCCTCTGCTTCGGGCTGTCGACAGCTCCTCAGGTCTTCACGTGAGTCTTCACAACAGTTTCAGTCTAGGCACACGAACAGGGCATTCGCCTGATCCGGTACCTAGACGACTGGTTGTTACTTTTAGCTTCAGAGGAAGCACTGAAGGAGCAAGGTGCGAAGCTGCTACGGCTCTGCAAGGACTTGGGTATCACAGTCACCTAGAGAAGTCGCAGCTGACCCCCACCCACCAGGATGACCTACCTTGGGATGGTCCAGGACACCCAGTTGGTGAGAGCCTTCCCCTCCCTGGAAAGGCTGGACAATCTAGACCAAGTGCTACAGTTCTTCTTAACGAGCCAACCCAGGAGAGCCAAGGATTGGCAGAGGTTATTGGGCCATCTGGTGTCACTAGAAAAGCTAGTCTCACAGGGGAGGCTCAAGCTCAGGGGTGTTCAATGGAACCTGAAGGAACTCTGGGCCCCAGGGGAGTCCCCGCACAAGATAGTACCAGTTCGCCCAGAGACGAAAGAGGTCCTGCAGTGGTGGCACGACAGAGCGAACACCTTGAAGGGAATGCCCTTTGCATCCGATCCTCCGGAGATGTTATTCACAGATGCATCAAAGGAGGGATGGGGTGCACATCTCTTCGACGAATCAAGGAAAGGGAAGTGGTCCCTCGAAGAAGGGACCCTACACATAAACATTCTGGAGATGATGGCCGCTCAAAGAGCATGTCAGGAATTCGTGCATCTCCTCCGGGGAAACACCGTGGTGTTGTTGTGCGACAACGCCACGGTGGTGGCCTACGTAAAGAAACAAGGAGGACTAAAATCAAAGGAGCTATGCACTCTCTCAACAGAGCTACTGGAATGGGCTGCAAAGGAAAGCATCGAAATTACAGCCAGGTTCATCCCAGGAAAGAAGAACGTTCTAGCAGACGGCCTCAGCAGGGTAGGCCAGGTAATAGGCTCGGAGTGGACTCTACACCCAGGAGTAGCTCGGACAGTCATCCTGAAGTGGGGCTCACCGGTGGTAGACCTCTTCGCCACTCGTCTGAATGCACAACTCCCGTGTTCTGTTCTCCAGTTCCAGATCCGACGGCTGTGTTCGAGGATGCCTTCCAACATCCTTGGGACAACCTCGACGTGTACGCCTTCCCAGCCTTCGGAATGCTCAGACAAGTGCTCAGCAGAGTGAGGAGGTCGGTCAACCTAGAGATGACTTTGTTAGCGCCCTGGTGGCCGGAGAGAGAATGGTTCGCAGACTTAAAAGAACTAGCTCTCCTTCCCCCTTGACCCCTCTCGGACAAGCCAGACCTCCTCCGTCAGCCTCACATCCAGAGGTTTCACGAGAACCCTCGGTCCCTCCGCCTACACGCGTGGAGGTTATCGAGCGGCTCCTGAAAAAGGAAGGGTACTCGTCGAGGACCGCATCGAGGATGTCGGATTACCTAAGGCGTTCCTCAGTCGCAGTGTACAGGCGTTCCTCAGTCGTAGTGTACCAAGCAAAGTGGGCTGTCTTTTCAAAATGGTGCGCCTCCCGGAACATCAAACCCCTGAGGGCTTTTATTCATGAGATAGCCGACTTCTGGGTATATCTGAGAAATGACGTAGGTACTTCTATCCCAGCTATCTAAGGGGTTCGAGCGGCGTTAGGGCAGGTCTTCCTCCTAAAAGGCATTGATTTAGGGGCCTCCAGACAGATTCCAATGATCAGCAGGAGTTTTGAACAGTCATGTCCCCCCCAGGCAACGAGGGTGCCCCAGTGGGATGTGGCTAGAGTGCTCAAAGCCCTGTCAGAGCCGCCCTTCGAGCCCCTCAAAGACACCCTGGACAAAGAACTTACCTCAAGACGGTCTTCCTATTAGCCCTGGCATCGGCGAAGAGAGTTAGTGAGTTGTACGGGCTGTCATACGAAGTCTCGCACTCAAAGGGGTGGCGAGAAGCAACCTTTAGGTTCGTGCCTAGTTTTGTAGCCAAGACTCAGAACCCATCTTGTTGGGATCCTAGATTCGAGGGATTCTCAGTACCAGCGATCCCTCGTTCAGACAACCCAAAGGACTTGCTATTGTGCCCAGTCAGAGCAGTGAGGAAGTACCTGGAGAGTACATCCAGGCTCTGTCCAGGGATCAAGAGTTTGTTCGTTTCAACAGGACGAGTGAAGAAGCCAGTTTCCAAGAATTTTATCTCCTTCTGGCTACGACAGGTGATCAAGAGGGCCTACGACACCACAGGAGCCCCTCTCTCAGGCAAACCTAGGCCTCATGATATTAGGGGCCTTAGTACCTCGTTAGCCTTCGAAAAGAACATGGCAGTGGGCCAAATCCTAAAGGCGGGCACTTGGTCCAGACAATCCACCTTCACGGAACACTACCTGAAGGATTGTTCGAGAAAATCTTTGGACGGTTTCGCCCTTGGTCCCGTCATTTCTGCTCTCCAGAAGATCTAAGGTCATAGCCCCGGGGAAGCCGTGGGCGGTAAGTCCAAGAGACACAGGTTCCTTCCTTACCTTTCCCCTTATCAACCTTCCCCTGTTCCCTGATTACCTTCCCTAAAATGTCTCAGAAGACCTTAGCTGCCATAGGACACGTCATAAGCAAGGAATACGTCTCCAAGGCGTTTTTACAGAGGTAAGCCACTTAGACACTAAGTTAGTTTTTTGGGTAGTTTTCCCTATTTTTGAGTGTTTTCTATCAGTGGGTCAGCGGAACTTAGCCTCCTATCTAGGTTCCCCCTTGTTGCTTCCATCATTCCGGTCTCGGAGCCCTGCAGTACACTCCCACCTCCTAAGGTTTAAGTCTCCTAAGAAAGTAGTTCGAGGTAAGTACTCCGTGTTGGAACAAATCACAAATTTTAAGTAATTTGTATTTTTCCTAACAGTACTTACCTCGAACTACTTTCGGGTTATGGCCCGCCCATCCTACCCCGAGTACCCTGCAGGGCTGACGAGAACCTCTCCGTTTAAACTTACTGAGGAGTGCGACCTGAGCAAGCATGCTCTCCGACCCCGGGTCGCCTCAGGGCGAGTATCACTCCGCCTGAGGTTAGCCCTCATAGCAAATGGGAATAGGGTAAACTACTCAAAATTCTGGTTGGTTGGGAATAGTTCCCAGATACTCCTAAGAAAGTAGTTCGAGGTAAGTACTGTTAGGAAAAATACAAATTACTTAAAATTTGTGATTTTTCGGAGGTGCTGTGTAGTCTCCAAGGGAAGGGGGATACAGTATTTGATTCTCACTGTGATTATGGGAGATAGCTGCTTAGAACAAGTTGGTGCACAAATAGCATTTGTCTCTGATCAGTATTGGCTCTTGATGATATTGTCATTGGTTGCCAGATGATTTTACTATTGGAGGTGCTTTGAAGAGTTTTATAGTCTCTAAACTCTTCTCCCTTATACACAACGAATCCGTGCTTTGTATATTGAAACACTGGCCCTAGAGCAGGAGAGAGCATATGTTTTTGGTAATTCATGTTGTACTTCCTTCCTTGTTGTAGCCTTTTGTAGGTAAGACCTTGGAGACCACACAGCAACCCTCCAAAAATAGGTTTTTCCTTCATCAAAACCCCTTTTTTTTGCTAATATGCAATTTGAGGATATCCAGAGCTTTACGGGTTAGTCCAGCCATAAAGCATATATGATATACTAGCTGAAGGGAATCAAAGTGGTTCAACATGCATACATGGTACATGCAGTGGGAAACAGTAAAAGAGGGATCTTCAATAGATGTGCCATTGAAATCATCAAGCTCTTTCTCCAGGGATTTCCTCGTACTGTATGAGGTGAGTGGATTCTTTTGTTAGATTTTTGCTTCCTTATATGGGAGCATTAATTGGGTATTTGCCTGGTTATAGGTAACTTGAATTTTATGGTGCACGAATCTACATTTTTATGGTCTGTTACTTATACTTGAGCGTCATAGCATTTAACCCCCCAAAAGTGGGGAGGTGCTGTGTGGTTCCTAAAACTCTCCCCCCTCTTTAGACTCATGAAGGGAAGTGAAATGTGACTGAGACATACTCATGGATGAACGAGGTCACAATTGTATCAAAGCTATACTTAATCCAAATTGTTCTCTCATTAGCTTGTATTTCCTCTCTTGCTTAGACCTTCAGACTCTTTCACTCTCCGAGCAGCATTTGTAAAAGAATCATCTCTTGCAAGCACCTTTGGGACAGTTCTATGTTGAGTTGTGACCATGTGATCTTTGTAGAGTTGTTATCACTATTGTTCATAATAAAGACATTTTGTGCTACATTTTAAAGTTACCAGTTCATGACATTGTCCCCACAAATTAATTGATAAAGATGGTAAGAAGATGATTTCTGTAGAATGGAGAAGGAAAATATCATGAAGCATGTACAAGGTAATCATGTGGCTGACCTGTGGAAACTGTACAATTTTACAACATCCATGATTGGTGCAATTAAAATTCTGAACATAAAAAGATAAAGAATTATTGACATTGTGAAAGGGGTGCTGATGTTGACGACACAACTGCCACATGTTCTTAACGTTTCTGCTTATCTGGATTATTAGGACTAGTTAGCAGGTAACACAATTCCCGAAGTCATTATTTGTGAAAAAATAATGGTATTTTAGCTGCAGATGGTGTACCATCAAAAGAATGAAGAAGAAATTTCATCTGAGGAGCATGAGCAACAGATTAACAAACCTCACACTATTAGTGAAATTTAGCAAATGCTAAGAATGAGGGAAACTGCAACATTTTGTAGAAACTCATCATCCAGATATGGCTTCGGAAGAGCGAGCAGTGAATCTATTTGGCAACAGTGCAATGTCTCACTTTCATGTCATTTAAATCATTTAAAGAAAAAGTTAAAGCAATCGTCTCTAGTATTACTTACAAATTTCTTTTTGCTTCTACACATTTAACATGTAAGTATTGTAAACGTGTAGTCACACATTGACGTATCTTGCTCCTGTAAGAAGATTCAATGGTAGGCTAGTAAGCAACCAAACATGTAAAACTTATGGGGATGCTAAATAAAACCAGGATAAGGGTTGGTACGTCTGGTGTGTGGCGCCATGTTTTTTTGGGTGACGCCAAGTTGTTGAGGGTGGTGCCGTACCATCCGTTATGTGATTGTATGTAAATCGCAGTTGGGGCTCGATCGCATACACGAGGGAGTGTATATTTTTGGTATGTCTGATGGTAGCATGTAGCTCAGATGTATATAGTTTGAAGGTCAGACATAATTCATCTACAACTTACTGTATATACATAAACAATTCTTCCATGTATAAGATTTGTCTACAACAATTTATCAACTACATATTTTTCAGTTATTTAAAGAATATAACTCCTCTTTTATATAATGACACAAAATTGTTGTAAGAAAACCAAAAGTGAAATTAAAACCTATTAAAAATAACAAAGAATTAAAAGGAAATGTTATGTGCAATTTTCCAGCCCTTTTTATACTGTTAGCATTATCACAGTAGTGCTTTTTTATATTTATGATATTCATCACATTTCCAGTAAGTCTTCATTCCTTTCTATTCTTTACGAATAAATACAATCCATGAACTAATATCTTTCTTCCTTTCTCTGATTATATATATTGAAGAGTCATTGTTTAAGCTTTAAAGTACTTTATCTTGGAATACTGATAAGAAAATGTTTGTAACCCTTATGTGAATGCTTAGAATTTTTTAAACAAATTGTCACGGTAATTTGCTCATAAGTGCTTATTTAATACTCACAGTTCTCTGCGTTTCTCTAGTTTTGGAGTTATAGTATTTCATAATTTACAAATATTTAAAAAAAAGTTAGCAATAAAGTTTTGCAGTAGATAAATTGCTGTAGACAAATTGTATATGTAGTTAAATTGTTTATGTAGATATATTGATGAAGACAAATTTTTATAGGTGAATTGTTGTAGATGCCTTTTCATAGATGAATTGTTGTAGACAAATTCTTGTATGCATAATTATATTAAAGTGTTAAAATAAATACACAATGAAATTAAAATAAACTCCACACAAAATTAAATATTTCAAATATATTACAAAAAGTAATCAATATCAATACTAAACAGTGTGAGGTGCAACTTAAAGTGAATACATAATGAAAGTATAGTAATAATAAAAACACATGAAATGAATCTCTCAAATATATTTCCTAAAATAGTCATTGCATCCTTACCCCTTTTATACCCAAGTCTCCAACCAAGACCTGTAAAACTGTGTTGGGTACAACAGGTTGGCCCCAACGTTTGACTGGACAATGACGTACGTATTCACACGTCATACATTCTCAGCTACATATATTTATGATGGAAGCCGTGACCTATAATCTTGTCAAATTGACCATAATGTGAACATACAGGTGTTAATTTTAAAGAGATGTGTAAGTACCAAATACTTATGTCGTAAGGGTTTCACTTCAGACGTATGTCTACCAGGAAGAACAATTATTCAGCGCTCAATGGCCGCATACGGCCTATACTCTGCCCGACAGAGGAGAAAAGGGGCATTTCCAACTTAGAGAAGCAAACAGAAGTAAGATATGTGAATGTGTGACCCCACCTGAAGGCATATCAAGGGTTTTGTCTGAAATTCTACATTGATTCATGGAAGAGCTCAAAGCAAGCAAATACTGTATTGTAAGTGGGTTGAAATTACTTGAGAACTTGAGCAAAGGTGCTAATGGTAATTCAGTAATTTAGTTGAATAAGTTTTATTGCTACACAAGTACCCATTAGCAACCATAAAATGAATGCATTGCTTTTTATGTGATGCATTCACTGTGTAGTGTAAAAACAAACGGATTTTGAGCGAAGCGAAAAATCTATTTTTGGGTGAGATAGCCATGGCGTCCTGATGGAAGGTTCCTGTTTGGTAGCTTCCTTGGGTATAAGACTACTAAGATATTCCCAGAGAATTTAACCACAGGTTATCACAGAATTCTAACTTCTGGAGCGAGTATCTCAAAGGTTTCCCTTTAAGACATCGTAATACAACAGGGGACACGCATGTCTGGTCGTGCCACATAGCTATCTCCACCCCGAACAGAGTTAACGCTTCGGTGTGTAAGGGCTGAGAATAGCTGGGAGCCGTTCCACAGCTAATCTCACTCGTGGCTACTACTGATACTCGAGACGTAAACAAACGGACGCCATTGCTCTAATGACGTCACGAGCGTCTTTATCCTGGCGCCAGTTGCTGCCCATCACCATGATACAATTGTGTAGGGTGGGAACAAACTGACGAAGTAGTAGGGAGGGTCCATCAGGACGCCATGGCTATCTCACCCAAAAATAGATTTTTCGCTTCGCTCAAAATCCGTTTTTTGGGCTCAAGCCATGGCGTCCTGATGGAAGAGTACCAGAGAATCAATGTATCGTGGTAGATTTTCCCCCAGAGTTAAGTGCCTAGGCATTGACAAAATAGCAAAGTAATCTTAGATAAGAACCATAGGAACGAAGTATCCTGCCCCCCATTGGTAGGAAGTTCCCATGGGCTATGCCGACGTCAAAGTGGTATTGAAGGACTATTCATCTTGACAGAAGAGCTTTTTAAGAGCTTAGAGATGAAGCAGAATGTTTGATATTTGTATAGGAACATTCTGAGTAGGTCAGTGGTGGTTGGGCACTGTGTGTAGGATTCATCTCCTGATTATCAGAAGTAAGTATTCGAGTAGGAACCTTACTGAGACAAGGTGAATATAATTTAAGGATAGACATCTTAAATTCTTCATGACCATAAGAAAGGAGGAATAAATAAAACTATGACAGTATGTATTTCATAGTAAGTAGGAGCTGAAAGAGACGCATAAGTAATAAAATAGAAATTTTATTTCACAATGCAGAAATTAAATAATTTACAGCAAAAGTAAAGTTCATTTACAGTAATAATAATGTACATAGAAATAAAGGCTTGCTCTTGAATCTGAAAGGGAATTTCAGGATTAGTAGGTACTCGTTCTCGAGGAACGCAAGTCTTTAAATAACACATCATGCTCAAGGCATGCGGCACTTGTGTAACACTATGACATTTCACCTGGGATAAGAACAGTTATAAAAGCACTAAGTGTTTTTAGACATCACTATGAATCACTCGAGGGTCAACATAGGCACTCGAAGAGTTAGAGTCCCAAATAACTCACTGTTCTACGCAGAGTTAGGTGCAGGTTTCATAACACTACCTGCGGCTACCACAAAATGTTTGATTTCGTGCACTTGTTTCGCATAATGTTTAAAGAAAACTCGCGAGGACTTCCAGCCCGTAAAGTTTTTAAGGCTCTCAAAGTCCATGCTCTGAAAGAAGTTCAGAGAAGATGCCACTTTTCTAGGATCATGACCAGCGGGTGTACTGTTCGGATCCGCTCTGCGAATGAAGTAGGTGATTTTCGCTCTTAATTGTTTCAGTGACAGGTCGCTGCCCGATGTTTCTCCTTTGAAGAGTTGGCCTCCACCAAAGTTTGAAGTTCTGCGAAGATAGACCTTGAGGCTCTCTACTGGACATAGAGAGACATCCTCCTTCAGGGGGCATATTCTCCAAGGGCCCCATCTTTTGGTGGGTAATTCATTTTTGGCGAGAAACGTCGGATCAGGGGAGAGGGTCACTTCTCCTGAATCAGCAAACAGGATGTGTCCCTCTTCTCTTGATAATGCCACTATTTCGCTGACTCGAGCTCCCGAGGCGAGAGCAAATAAAAATATAACTTTCTGAGTCAGATCCTTGAGGGGGCATGAATCGTTGTCCAAGTTGGAGGCGAAATGGAGCACCTTGTCTAGTGACCAGGAGATCGGTTTCGGAGGGGGTGCTGGGCGTAGGCGAGCACATGCTTTCGGCAGTTTGTTAAAGATGTCGCTGGACAGATCAATTTGGAAAGCGTATAGAATTGGTCTAGTCAAAGCCGATTTGCAGGTCGAAATCGTATTGGCTGCTAATCCTTGTCCATGAAGGTGAATGAAGAAGGACATGCAGAAATCAATGGTGATTTCTTTAGGATTTTTTGCTTTAACAAAGGAGACCCATTTCTTCCAGGATGATTCATATTGCCGTCTCGTGGATACGGTCTTGTATTCCTCTAGGAAGTCTAGACTTTTCTTCGAGATCCCAAACCTCTTCTTTGCGGCAAGGGAGAGAAAATCATGAGATGAAGGTCCTTGATTTTCGATGATGAAGCGAAGACAGTCGACTTCTGTACTTGTTGAGAGAGAACTGGGCCCGGGAGAGGGATCAGCTTGGGCTGCAGCTCCAGGACCAGGGGGTACCAGTTGCTCCGGGGCCACTTGGGAGCCACTAGGGCCGCTGTCCCTTTGAAGGTTCTCAGTTTGGAGAGGACTTTCAACAGAAGGTTGGTGGGAGGGAACAGGTATATCTTGGACCATCTGTTCCAGTCCAGTGACATGGCGTCCACCGCTTCTGCCTTGGGGTCCTCGTACGGGGCTACGTACAGAGGAAGTTGATTGTTGTCGCTCGTTGCAAAGAGATCTATCTGAAGTTCTGGGACTTGATGAGAGATGAAGGAGAATGATCTTGCGTCTAGAGACCATTCCGACTCTATCGGGTTTGTTCGAGATAGAGCATCCGCTGTCACGTTGCGGAATCCTTGTAGGTGAACTGCAGACAGGTGCCACTTCTTCTTCTCCGCCAGACGGAAGATTGGGAGAAGCACCTGATTTATCTGGGGCGATCTTGAGCCTTGGCGATTGAGACAACGAACTACCACCGAGTTGTCTAGGGTTAGACGGATGTGGATCGAGGGCGGCGGGGATAGCTTCTTCAGAGTAAGAAGGACCGCCATGGCCTCCAAGATGTTTATGTGGAACGTCTTGAATAGTGGAGACCAGGTCCCTTGAGCTTGTTTCAGGTGGGAGTGACCTCCCCAGCCCTCCAGTGAGGCATCCGTGTGGATGTTGAGTGAAGGAGGAGGGTGTTGGAGAGGAATGGACCTTTTCAGGGCCATTGCTTCCGACCACGGCTTTAGGAGGCGTCGAAGTCTGTTTGGAAGCCGTCTCTTGAGGTCTCTTCGAGCGATGGATGCCGATCGTCTCCAGACTCCCGCGGCATCCTTTAGCTGTGCACGAAGCACTGGGTTTGTCACTGAGGCGAATTGTAGAGAGCCTAGAACTCGTTCCTGCTGTCGTCTTGAAATGCGTTTGGATTTCAGTAGTCGCTTGACAGACCCTGCTATTTCCTTCCTTTTCTTCTGGGGGATGGAAAGGCGGTGTGACTGAAGATTCCAGTGGATTCCCAGCCACTGAAACTTCTGAGCTGGAGAGAGGCGAGATTTCTTCTCGTTGATCTTGAATCCCAGGTGTTCTAGGTACTGGGTAACTTCGTCGCAAGACTTTGTACACTCTTCGGGCGATGGAGCCCAGACTAGCCAGTCGTCGAGGTAGGCCATCACCTGGACGTTTCTTAGGCGGAGCTGTTGTACTATGGCGTCTGCCAGCTTCGTGAAGATCCGAGGGGCCACATTGAGGCCGAATGGCATGGCCCGGAAGGCGTAGCTTTTCCTTTGGAGTCGAAATCCTAGGTAGGAGGAAGCGTGATGGTTCATTGGAATGTGCCAATAGGCATCCGCCAGGTCTATAGAGACCGTGTAGGAACCTTGAGGCAGAAGGGTCCTTATTTGTTGAAGCGTCAGCATCTTGAATTTGTTGTTCTCTATGAACTTGTTGAGGGGGGATAAGTCCAGAATGACTCTGAGCTTGTCTGAGTCCTTCTTGGGAACGCAAAACAGTCTCCCTTGGAACCTGGTGGACTTTACCTTCCTTATCACCTTCTTGTTCAAGAGGTCTAGAACATATTCTTCCAGAATGGGGGTCGATTGTTGGAAGAACCGCTGGAAGATTGGGGGTGGTTGCACCCAACTCCAGCCTAGACCGTTCTTGATGATGCTGTGTGCCCAAGGATCGAAGGTCCAACGATCCTGGAATTGGCGGAGTCTTCCTCCCACCGGAAGCACTTCATTGCTTCTGGTGTCCCGAGGACTTGTTGCCTCGGCCGCTAGCTCCCTTTCCTCCTCTACCTCTGGAGGGACGACGAGAGGCGTCTCTGCTTGCACCCCTGGACGAGCCTCTACCTCTGGCATGAAAGGTAGTGGATGGCTGTTCAAAGGCAGGGGTGAAGACCGGTGACTGTGACAACACCGGTTGGGGGACCAATTGAAAGGTCTGTTGTGGTTGGGCAACCACTTGGGAGGTAGCGGGTCCCGGAAACTGACGTCTTTGTTGACGTTGCTGGGGTTTCGGTTTCTGAGGTTTCCTCTTAGGCTGAGGTCCATCGTCCTGAGAGGTTTTCCTTTTCCTGGACATGCCCCACTTGTGGAGAAGGTTCCTATTCTCCGTGGCGGCTCTGTCCGTTATTTCCTTGACAAGGTCCGAAGGAAACAGGTGCTTTCCCCAGATGTTGGAGGAAATCAGCCTCCGGGGTTCGTGTTTCACGGTGGCACCGACAAACACGAATTCACGACAGGCTCTACGAGCCTTTATGAAATGGTACAAGTCCTTCATTACCGTCAGTAAGTGGGATTTGGCCAGTATCATGTAGTGATCGGGTACTGCTGTGTCACAGGCCATAACTTCAAGTTGGACTTGATGAGAAAGAGACGCTGCAAGCCTCTCCTTCGTGTCTTGTTCCCGGCGAAGGAGGTGATCATTGAGCTTAGGGAGGTCTTCATTAAACTGACGTCCGGCAACGTCAGGATCGAGCCTACCCACAACGAAAGTATGTTGGACATCTTTCCATTGTCTAGTGTCAGGGGGCGTTACGATGGAGAAGGGTCTGCACTCCTCCAGTGCAGGGCAGGGTTTCCCTTCTTCCGCCGCCTTAAGGCATGCAGCCAAGGCCTTTTCCAAAAATGGAAGAATCGCAGTGTCGGGAGCGACATAAGTAGGATGCTTCTTGCTCAAGGCAGGAAGCTTAGAGCAGGTAAAACCCCTGCTCTTAAATGCGGAGGCTAGCATAGCCTGGGCCTTTGCGAGATCGAACACTATCTCTTCCTTAGGTTCGGTCTCCTCCTTCGAGGCAGGTTCAGAACGAAGTCGGACGTAACAGTCCGGGTAGGCCTCGAAGCTTGGGAAGAATTCCACATCTTCCAACGGGACCGTGCCGATTTTGTCACTAACAAAGATCCTGCCGGTCGCAATAACCATATGCTCTGCATACCTCCACGGGTTGGCATGAGAGCAAGCTGGGAGATCCTTAACCGAGATCTTCTTCGGTTCTCTGGATCCAATCATAGACCTGATGGACTCCTGGTTCTCCTTCAGTCTGTCGTCCATGACAGCTCTAATCAGTCGGATCAGTTCTTGTGTAGAGGAAGAAGGATCCGGGGTCGAGGAGGTAGACGGAATGGACACATCCGTCGGTGTAGGAGTAGGCGGAGGGATGGACGAGGGAGTAGCTCCAATCTCCGACTCGGTGTATTCCACCTTGTCTTCGTCCTCTTCGGCTCCTTGAGCCATAAGCGTCTTCTCCGTGTCTTCCGAGACGTCAGAGATCTGTTCATCCTCTTCGGAATCTAGGCGACACTCGTGCATGGACTGAGCCATGACCACATCAGGTTCCACCGTAATTTGGACAGTGGGGATTGCTTCCTTTGGAACCACTGAATCAGGGGAGGCCTTAGGGAACAGCAGGGACCTCAGTTCTTCGGTGGCCAGGTACGGTCCAGTGGCATTCCTCTGAAAACCACGCACCCACTTGCGCAGTTTCTCACGAGCAATGTCTCTAACCTCCGCTGAGGGAGGGTTATGGAAGGCCTCAACTAGGTAGGCCTGGCAGACCGTACAATCCAGTGGATTCCAGAACTTCCAATCCCCTCTCTTGTCTGAGCAAGGGGCGTGAGTCCTGCACGCCGTATGTCCGTAAAACTGGGAGCGTTTCACGGCACAGTATGCGAAATCGCACTTCATCTGCTCCTCCTGTGGAAGAAAGAGAAAATGAGTATGGGGGAGTCATAGGAATGGCTCTTAAATTAAGTTAATATTAATCATTAATTTTAACTTATATAAGGTGTGATGCATAGAGAGTGAAACAGTAAAGGAGAACACGCTCCATGCATCTCGCCCGGCTGGTTACCATAGGCTTGGTCCTGGGATAATCCAAATGACCGAGATCATTGGATATAGTTTCCTAGGATTCCCATTATATTGGAACTCCATGGAAAGCCAAGGACAAGGTTGGGATCGAATTCATTCGGTTCCCAGATAAGAGCCAGAAGGTCTCATTAAGGGTAACTGCTTCTGGCAACCAGCCGTGCTAAGATGCACATAGCATGCTGGAAATAGAAGAATGCAAAGAGACAGCATGATCACTAATAGAGCAGTACTAGGTACTGATCTTAGAAGCAAAGCAGCTTATCTATTTGCCAGGTAGGGCTATCTTAGTCTTATGATAGCTACAGAGAGGGGGTGCAAGTATTCTTGACGCCTCCGGGGTATCCGGCAAGCCGCCGGCACGCCGGAGCTCGCTCCAGCATAGATTCTGGCATTAGAACAGACAATTTTCAAAAGTCAGTTAGATACCAGGATGGCGGCCGCCGGCACAACGGCGGCACGCCGGCAGGGAGCGGCGGCTCCGGCAGCCGGAGGATGCCGGATTGGTGACTGGGGTAAGGATGGTACAGGTAGTATCGGGTTGCCGGCAGTATATGCCGGCACTCCGGAGATCGACCGGCAAGCGGACGATTAGATAGGAGTAGGAGAGCCGCCGGTAGTAGCCGGCGGCAGCCGGCAGTCCCTCGGAACACGGGGGGCTGGCGGCAAGGGTAGGGAAGTCACCAAGAGGCAGGTATTGCCGGCATAAGAGGCGGCAAGAGACCGGCACCCAGATAGATAGAGAGACAGGGGGAGGGGGGGAAGGATGCAGGAAGTACCTTCAGGGTTCCAGACATCCCTCCCCCTCCCTGAGGGGGTGTACCCATGATAGAGACAGGCTCTATCATCCATATGCAGGGGTCACTAGGGACCGGGAGCAGGTAGCCCAAGGGAGGACTAGGGAACACCCAAGATGGGGGGGGGGGGAGACTCCCTTATGCAGAGCTACACTAGGAACTAACCTTATAGGACACTATGAAGGTATATGTACCAGAGCGGACTGCACAAGGAAGCTCGGGTAGCCCTACTCATCCACCCTAAGGAGGAGTTGTAGGACAGGGGACAGATGAGTATAAACTAACCTAAGCATAGGCTAGGCTATACAAGAGATAGGTGGGGAGGGAGAAGAGAGGGGTCTTCCCAGGAAGGGTTTCTGTACCAGAGCGGCCACAAAGGGAAGGGAGGACACTCCCTAACCTAAGATTAGGCTGATCGGCTAAAACGGTGCAAGAGTACAGTTTCAGCATGGAACAGAGAAACCTTCCTAACCCGACCTAGATCAGGGCTAAAAGTCCTGAACTAGGCAAGGAAGAAGACGTATCGCTATCGCAGGAAAGTCGCAGACTATCCTAGCCATAGAGGTAGGCTAGCCTAACCTCACTCTCAGACGCAATCCTAAAGGGGGTTCATTCCTTTAGGGAGGACTGAGAGGCGATATAATACTCTATTAGACAATGAATCCCTTTACTCAGAAAAGGGATCAAGGCTAATTAGAGGGAATGCCAAGGCAGGGGATGAAGGAAGCATATAGGGGTCCTAAGGTTAGGTTAGGCTAGTAAGAATCACTGACTAGCCTATCCCCTATATGGTCCCTGAAGGCGAAAACATTTGCATCACTAGTCAAAAGTATTGTAAAATAATAATGCCACTATCTTCATAACTTAGTCTAGGATCACTGATAAATCATGCATGAACACTTGTATATAGGCTCCTGGCCTGGGGGCTATAGTAGCCGACTGGTATGAGGTCAATCGATGACCGATAAAAAGCGTCTAAACACGAAATAAAAGTTCCTAGCTATGAAGACTAAATACACTAATGTATTCGATTAGTATATAAGGCCGGAAGCGTTGTTGTGGCTAACTAAATAAGACATGCAAAACAACAACGACGCCATAAAATGGCGGGTCCGGTAGAGGCACAGCTCTGCCACAAAACATCAATTATTTCGCAAAATAATATTTACTTTACGGCCAGAGCTTAATTAAACAATACTGGAACCTTGTACTCAACTTTCCAGAAGAAGGCGAGGCTGAAGGTAACGACATAGCGAAGATGCAAAACGATAAAGTTCACACAAGGGAAAATCCGTCTCAGTAGGGCAGCTACTAAACAAAGGATAAAGACGCTCGTGACGTCATTAGAGCAATGGCGTCCGTTTGTTTACGTCTCGAGTATCAGTAGTAGCCACGAGTGAGATTAGCTGTGGAACGGCTCCCAGCTATTCTCAGCCCTTACACACCGAAGCGTTAACTCTGTTCGGGGTGGAGATAGCTATGTGGCACGACCAGACATGCGTGTCCCCTGTTGTATTACGATGTCTTAAAGGGAAACCTTTGAGATACTCGCTCCAGAAGTTAGAATTCTGTGATAACCTGTGGTTAAATTCTCTGGGAATATCTTAGTAGTCTTATACCCAAGGAAGCTACCAAACAGGAACCTTCCATCAGGACGCCATGGCTTGAGCCCAAAAATATAATTATGATCTTTTATCTTGCAACACGAGTACAGTGTGAGGGAAATTCACAATATTTTGTTATAACCAGTGAGTGTAATTGCAGCTGTAGGATTACAGTGCAGCAATGAAATTACAGTGAATGTGAACAACAGGGAATATCAGTCGCTCATCTTTGAACTACATATTTAGCCCTATTGTATATATTTTGTGAATTTACAATATTAAATGACATACTGCATGTTTATAATGTTGGTATCCAAGACTTTATGTTGTTTTTAATTGATAATCTGAGTACAGTAATACCTCTAGATACATAATTAATTTGTTACGGAGTGAATTTCATATCGTGATTTTTTTCATATAATGATGGCAGTCTTACATGTAAATTGCCTAATTTATTCCAAGCCATACAAAAACAGCACATTAGATTTATAACCACAATGAAATATAATCAAATACTGTACATCTGAATTATTCAATACCTAACCTAACCATTAATAACTGTAAATGAAGTAGTCATTAGGACATAATGCAATGATAAATGGAAAATGACAAAAATATCATGGAACTTTACCTCTCGACCGTGGTGATGTCCAAAAATAAAAGTGGAGGCAGAGGAGGACAAACTGCAGAAAACATTAACAAGTGGCAGAAAACATGAGCTTTCAACTTTATGGAACACATTAACAAATGGCAGAAAACATTAATGCTTAACTTTACAAAAAACGTAAAACCAAATTTTTTAATTTTTTTTTTTGCCTTTTTCAATTTTTTAATTTTTTTTTTAAATTTCATCAATTCTTCATCGCTAATACTTTTTTGTTTTTTGGATCACTTTGACTTTCACCTTGGCTTACTGATGACCTCTTTAAAAATACTGCTCCAAGAAAGCTTGTTTCTGCCTGAATTTTAAAATGTTCATGAAATGAGTCTGGCAAACATTAT
This sequence comes from Palaemon carinicauda, assembly GCF_036898095.1. NCBI lineage: Eukaryota > Metazoa > Arthropoda > Malacostraca > Decapoda > Palaemonidae > Palaemon > Palaemon carinicauda. Next base: position 51,232,314 of record NC_090764.1, on the reverse strand, counting down.
TACACTGAGCTAGAACACGACCTGTGTAAACCTTTTCTGGGTGTTTCTTTTCTATGAACTCGGACATTTTATGACAATGATATAGCATCTCTTTAAATTCTGCAGTTGTCGTAGTCGTAGCTGTGTCCTCCTCCTTGCCACTAGAGAACTGTTCCTGATCGACGTTCACTTGCATGATCTCCAACTCCTTCGGGTCGTCCATCGTAAGCTCCTCTTGGTGCTCCTCAAGAAGCTCATTAATGTTGTCCTTATCATGGACCTCCCGAGTGCAATGATTTCCTCAATCTCACGTTGCAGAACAGGTTCAGCATCATCAGCTGTTTTGGCTTTAACTGGGCTTAGTCAAATCCCCCGAAGTCTCGTGCAGAGATGGCATCAGGCCACAGCTTCTTACTTGAAGAATTTAAGGTGCACTTCGAAACCTCCTGCCAAGCTTGATTGATGAGTCGGAGGCATATCACAATATCGAAATTTTCCTTCCAAATTTCACGCATGGTGAGGTTTGTGCTATTGGTGATTTCGAAACATCTCCTGAAGAAATGTTTTGTATAGAACTTCTTGAAGTTTGAAATCACTTGCTGGGCCTTGGTCTGGAGGAGAGGGGTGGTGTTAGGTGGAAAGTAGAGAACCCTGATAAAGGAATACTCCAGAAGGATATCTTCCTCAAGGCCATGGGGGTGAGCAGGAGCGTTGTCCAACACCAGCAGACATTTCAGTGGGAGGCGCTTCTCTTCCGAATATTTTTTTTTTACAGTCGGAGCAAATCAGAGGTTTACCCACTCAACAAAGAACAGTTTAATTACTTAAGCTTTTTCAATATTAATCTTACCCGATGATCATGTAGCTGTCAACTCCGTTGCCCGACAGAAATCTACGGTCGGGATACGCCAGCGATCGCTATCCAGGTGGGGTGTGATCAACAGCGCCATCTGTGGTCAGGTACTCAAGTACTTCTTGTCAACAAGACCTCAATTTTTCCTCTGTCGTGCCGCCGGCAAGACCTACATGGATACGCTGTTGATTTTGGAGTCTTTTGTTCACGTTTTGGTGATGTATTTGCTCTGAAATTTAGCCTTCGCTGTTCAGGAAGCTTTATCCTTAGCTTAGCAAGCTTCTGGAATTAATTTGATTCATTGGTTAACGATCTTTGCTTAATTTTGGAATTCCCCCTTGACTACCTCTAAATTCAAGATGTCTGACCATTCCCAAGTTCCTAAATACAGGCAGTGTAGTGTTAGGACTTGTACTAGGCGTCTTCCGAAGGCCTCTATAGATCCTCACACCGTATGTTCCAATTGTAGGGGAAAATCCTGTCAATTGGAAGATCGATGTGGGGAATGTGCTGGGCTTTCGGAATTCGATTTTAATGAATTCCTCAGATATGCACGTAGGTTAGAGAAGGAGAGAGATAGGAGGAGTTCTTCTCGCTCTGTGGATTTTTCCTCTCCCCATGCCCCTCAACCTTTTCCTTCCCCTGTGGTGGTGACTCCCGAACCTGCTACGAGTGCTCAGCCTGCAATGGCTGATATGTTGCGTGCCATTCAGGCTCTCGGTGATAAGGTGGAGTCGTTGGTTAGTGACCGCAATCAGCTCTTGGCAGATGTCAGAGAGCTGAAAGCGAAGAGTGCAGTGGGAAGTGTTAGTGCTAGTGATGTGCATAGTGTCAGTGTCAGTGTTGCGCATGAGGGTACATCTGTGCGTGCCAGTCGTCCTCCCAGTCCGGGACCTCTTGCAAGCTCCCAAGCCCAGGGGAGAAGCAATGTCGAAGGACCAAAGGGTTCGGCAGGCCTTGATCGGCGCACGGATGTATCCTCAGTGGTTGCGGACGCATCTGCTAAGGATCGTCCCTTCCACTCCCAGACGAATGAGCCCTTACATTCCTCGTCTGTGGAAGAGGTTTCCAGGAGGAAACGGTGGACCAAGGTCTCACGACCGCTCAAACGTAAGGTCCCTTCCGAGCTAGTCCAACGGCCCAGGTGTAGCCACTGGGTCAGTTCGGACTCGCCGCAGTCATCTGATGACTGCACACCTCCCAAGAGAGGTAGAGTGGTCCCTCAACAGGCCTCTGCTCCGTCTGTTGTTGCTCCAACCACAGTAGACCCTAAGTGGTCCATGCTGCAGACTATGCAGTCTCAGCTTGCGGCTTTTATGCAGGAGTATCATGCCGAGAAGGTTAACACCTCTCCTGTTAACCTACAACCCGCAGAGGTTGTGCGCTCAGCAGATACTGCGGCTGCCTGCTCCCTCACCCCACCTGTGGGAGCTCCTCCACCGATGCGCAGTCCTCACTGCCAGACGCATGTTCTTGCTGCACCATCTGCTAACATGCGTGAGCTGCCGCATCAGGAGTTGCCGGGTTCCAGCACTATGCGGCATTCTCCTCAGCCCATGCAGCATGCTCTGCAGACCTTACAGCATGCTCCGCATACCATGCAGCATGAGCCGCATACCTTACAGCATGCTCTGCATACCATACCGCATGCTCCGCATACCATGCAGCATGAGCCGCATACCTTACAGCATGCTCTGCATACCATACCGCATGCTCCTCAGCCCACCGCAGACCCTCCCACACACCAGCCCTCTGCTTTTGTTGTTGCCAGCTCGCAGACTGTCCAGCAGAGGCATGATGATGGATCCGCAGGTACGCATGCACCCGTTCTGCAGGATTCAGCCGTTCAGCTTGCTGCTCTGCCTTTGCCACTCACAACTCAACTTTCGGATGATGATGTATCGGATGATGAAGCTGCTCATCTGGATGATCCTCACTCTGATGTTGAAGGACACAAGTCTTCGCCACCCTCCTTAGACTTTCGCAAAGTCCTTGCTTTGTTCAGGGATTTGTATCCTGAACACTTTGTGTCTGCAACCCCTCGTTCTCCTCCCTCCGAGTTTGCTCTGGGCATGCAGTCTGCTGCGCCTGCCTTCACCAAGCTTGTTCTCGCCAGATCATCTAGGAGAGCTTTGAGGGTTATGGGGGACTGGTTGCATTCCAAGAAGCAACTGGGAAGGACCTCTTTTGTGTTTCCTCCTCCCAAGCTGGCTTCTAAGTCGAGCGTCTGGTATGCCACGGGAGAGGAACCTGGCTTGGGGGTTCCTGCCTCTGCCCAGGCCGACTTCTCAAGTCTGGTTGACTCTCCCCGCAGGTTGGCTATGAGACGTTCGAAGATCTGCTGGTCCTTTTCCAATCTTGATCATATGTTGAAGGGAGTCTTTCGTGCCTTCGAGATATTCAACTTCCTCGATTGGTGTTTGGGAGCCTTAAGCAGGAAGACTTCCCCTTCAGATAAGGACTCGGCCATGCTGATCATGTCTAGCATGGACAAGGCAATTAGGGATGGGTCTGGTGAACTTGCTGCTTCATATGTATCAGGAGTCCTCAAGAAGAGAGAACATCTGTGCTCCTTCTTATCTGCTGGTATCACTCCTTGCCAGAAGTCAGAGTTGCTGTTTGCTCCTCTCTCCAAGTGTCTGTTTCCGGAGGAGTTGATTAAGGGGATGGCTGCCTCTCTTATCCAGAAGGATACTCATGACCTCATGGCTTCTTCTGCACGTAAGGCTAAAACCTTACCTTCCGTGCCTAGACCCTTCCGCCCTACAGCAGTTGATACACCTGCTTCTAGGTTCATCCCGCCCTTTCGTGGAAGAACCTCCAGCAGAGGAGGTACCCGTGCAGACAGTCACCGTGGCAAGTCCAAGAAGGGTTCCAAGTCCGCAAAAGGCAAGTTTTGACTGCCTTCCTCTCCAGACAGCAGTAGGAGCCAGACTCAAGACCTTCTGGCAAGCTTGGGAGAGCAGAGGTGCAGACGCTCAGTCTGTGAAGTGGCTAAGGGAGGGATACAGAATTCCGTTCTGCCACAATCCCCCTCTAGCTACATCTTCCATCAACCTCTCTCCCAACTACAAGGAGAAGGACAAGAGGCTAGCGTTGCAACAAGAGGTGTCGCTCTTGCTACAAAAGGAAGCAGTGGTCATAGTCCGGGATCATCAATCCCCGGGCTTTTACAACCGTCTCTTCCTGGTAGCCAAGAAAACAGGAGGTTGGAGACCGGTGCTGGACGTCAGTGCTCTCAATGCTTATGTCACCAAGCAGACGTTCACGATGGAGACGACGAAGTCGGTCCTAGCAGCGGTCAGGCAGGAGGACTGGATGGTCTCGTTAGACCTGAAAGACGCATACTTTCACGTCCCCATCCATCCAGACTCCCAACCTTTCCTAAGATTCGTCTTTGGAAAGGTTGTGTACCAGTTCCAAGCCCTGTGCTTTGGCCTAAGCACGGCACCTCTTGTGTTTACGAGACTGATGAGGAATATTGCGAAATTCCTTCACTTGGCAGACATCAGAGCCTCCCTCTATTTAGACGACTGGCTTTTAAGAGCTCCCACAAGTCGTCGCTGTCTGGAGAATCTCAGATGGACTATGGATCTGACCAAGAAACTGGGCCTCCTGGTCAATTTAGAGAAGTCCCAGCTCGTCCCATCCCAGACCATTGTTTACCTGGGTATGGAGATTCAGAGTCGAGCTTTTCGGGCTTTTCCGTCGGCCCCAAGGATCAACCAAGCCCTAGAGTGCATCCAGAGCATGCTGAGAAGGAACCGATGCTCAGTCAGGCAGTGGATGAGTCTAACAGGGACACTTTCATCGCTGGCCCTGTTCATCGAGTTAGGGAGACTCCACCTCCGCCCCCTTCAGTATCATCTAGCTGCTCACTGGATAAAGGACATGACGCTAGAGACGGTCTCAGTTCCTGTTTCCGAAGAGATGAGGTCTACTCTAACGTGGTGGAAGAACAGCATTCTTCTCAAAGAAGGTCTATCTTTAGCTGTTCAGACCCCCGACCACCGTCTCTTCTCGGACGCATCAGACTCGGGCTGGGGTGCGACATTGGACGGACAGGAATGCTCGGGAACATGGAATCAGGAGCAAAGGACACTTCACATCAATTGCAAGGAGTTGTTGGCGGTTCATCTGGCCTTGTTAAACTTCAAGTCCCTCCAGCTAAACAAGGTGGTGGAGGTGAACTCCGACAACACCACAGCCTTGGCTTACATCTCCAAGCAGGGGGGGACTCATTCGAGGAAGTTGTTCGAGATCGCAAGGGACCTCCTCATTTGGTCAAAAGATCGAAAGCTCACGCTGGTAACGAGGTTCATTCAGGGCGATATGAATGTCATGGCAGATCGCCTCAGCCGGAAGGGTCAGGTCATCCCCACAGAGTGGACCCTTCACAAGAATGTTTGCAGCAGACTTTGGGCCCTGTGGGGTCAGCCAACCATAGATCTGTTCGCTACCTCGATGACCAAGAGGCTCCCATTGTATTGTTCTCCGATTCCAGACCCAGCAGCAGTTCACGTGGATGCCTTTCTGCTGGATTGGTCCCATCTCGACCTGTATGCATTCCCGCCGTTCAAGATTGTCAACAGGGTACTTCAGAAGTTCGCCTCTCACAAAGGGACACGGCTGACGTTGGTTGCTCCCCTCTGGCCCGCGAGAGAATGGTTCACAGAGGTACTGCAATGGCTGGTCGACGTTCCCAGGACTCTTCCTCTAAGAGTGGACCTTCTGCGTCAACCTCACGTAAAGAAGGTACACCCAAGCCTCCACGCTCTTCGTCTGACTGCCTTCAGACTATCGAAAGACTCTCAAGAGCTAGAGGCTTTTCAAAGGAGGCAGCCAGAGCGATTGCCAGAGCAAGGAGGACATCCACTCTCAGAGTCTATCAGTCTAAATGGGAAGTCTTCCGAAACTGGTGCAAGGCCAATGCAGTTTCCTCAACCAGTACCTCTGTAACCCAGATTGCTGACTTCCTGTTACATCTAAGGAACGTTAGATCCCTATCAGCTCCTACGATCAAGGGTTACAGAAGTATGTTGGCAGCGGTTTTCCGCCACAGAGGCTTGGATCTTTCCACCAACAAAGATCTACAGGACCTCCTTAGGTCTTTTGAGACCTCAAAGGAACGTCGGTTGTCCACTCCAGGCTGGAATCTATACGTGGTCCTAAGGTTCCTTATGTCTTCTAGATTTGAACCGCTCCAATCAGCCTCTTTTAAGGACCTCACTTTAAAAACTCTTTTCCTCGTATGCCTAGCAACAGCTAAAAGAGTAAGTGAGATCCACGCCTTCAGCAGGAACATAGGTTTCACATCGGAAACGGCTACATGTTCCTTGCAGCTCGGTTTTTTGGCTAAAAACGAGCTTCCTTCACGTCCTTGGCCTAAATCGTTCGAGATCCCTAGCCTGTCCAACTTGGTGGGGAACGAACTGGAGAGAGTACTTTGCCCAGTCAGAGCTCTTAGGTACTATCTAAGAAGGTCAAAACCTTTACGAGGACAATCAGAAGCCTTATGGTGTGCTGTCAAGAAGCCTTCGCTACCAATGTCTAAGAACGCAGTTTCTTACTACATCAGGCTTCTGATTAGAGAAGCTCATTCTCATCTGAAGGAAGAAGACCTTGCTTTGCTGAAGGTAAGGACACATGAAGTGAGAGCTGTGGCTACTTCAGTGGCCTTCAAACAGAACCGTTCTCTGCAGAGTGTTATGGATGCAACCTATTGGAGAAGCAAGTCAGTGTTCGCATCATTGTATCTCAAAGATGTCCAGTCTCTTTACGAGAACTGCTACACCCTGGGACCATTCGTAGCAGCGAGTGCAGTAGTAGGTGAGGGCTCAGCCACTACATTCCCATAATCCCATAACCTTTTTTAACCTTTCTCTTGAATACTTTTTATTGTTGTTTTTGGGTTGTACGGTCGGCTAAGAAGCCTTCCGCATCCTGGTTGATTTGGCGGGTGGTCAATTCTTTCTTGAGAAGCGCCTAGGTTAGAGGTTGTGATGAGGTCCTTTAGTATGGGTTGCAGCCCTTTATACTTCAGCACCTAAGAGTCGTTCAGCATCCTAAGAGGACCGCTACGCTCAGTAAGGAAGACGTACTTAATAAAGGCAGAGTAATGGTTCAAGTCGACTTCCTTACCAGGTACTTATTTATTTTATATTTGTTATTTTGAATAACTAATAAAATGAAATACGGGATACTTAGCTTCTTTGTTAACATGTATGCTGGTCTCCACCCACCACCCTGGGTGTGAATCAGCTACATGATCATCGGGTAAGATTAATATTGAAAAATTTTATTTTCATTAGTAAAATAAATTTTTGAATATACTTACCCGATGATCATGAATTAAAGGACCCGCCCTTCCTCCCCATAGAGAACCAGTGGACCGAGGAGAAAATTGAGGTCTTGTTGACAAGAAGTACTTGAGTACCTGACCACAGATGGCGCTGTTGATCACACCCCACCTGGATAGCGATCGCTGGCGTATCCCGACCGTAGATTTCTGTCGGGCAACGGAGTTGACAGCTACATGATCATCAGGTAAGTATATTCAAAAATTTATTTTACTAATGAAAATAACATTTTGCATTATCCCTCTACATCACCGGAAGCTTCTCCTTGAGCACTTTGGGGGACTTGAAGGCTGGAGGAGTGTCCGAATGATACACCAATAGGGGCTTGATTTTACAATCCTCATTGGCATTTGCACAGAGTGCAAGGGTAAGCCTGTCCTTCGTAGGCTTATGCCTGAGCAACTTTTTCTCTTCCGCTGTGATATAGGTCGGACGAGGCATATTTTCTAAAAAAAAAACCCAGTTTCGTCACAGTTAAAGACTTGCTGAGGACTGTAGCCTTCCTGGAGAATCAACTCGTCGAAGGTCTTAACAAAAGCTTTGGATGTTTTTGTGCCCGAGCTGGCAGCCTTCCCATGCCGCACCACCGAATGAATGCCAGACGGTCTCTTGAATTTTCAAACCATCCGTGTGAAGCCTTGAACTCTGGGGATGCCTGCTGCAATGTCCCTTCTCCTGTGTTGTCTTCTGCCTGAGCACACACGAGATCACCAAAAATGGTGCTGGCCTAGTAGCAGTCTGAGTGATCATGTCCACTGATTTCCTTGTCCTTAATCTAAAACAGAAGCAGTCTCTCCAATTAATCATGGACATGGCTCCTCTTACTTGAAAAGATAGACAGGCCCTTAAAAGGTGTTGCTGCTTTGATGGCTTCCTTCTGCTTGAGGATGGTGCTTATCGTCGATGGATTTTGGCCATATTCCATAGCCATCACATGTAACCACATGCCAACCTCATATTTCTTGATTACCTTGAGCTTCTTCTCCATAGAAAGCATCCTCCTTTTTCTTTCCTGGAACACCAGCAATATTCTTAGACCCATTGCTAACGCAACAGGGTAACTATAAGTATGAAAGCGAAATCACCAACACGAATTCAATGCAAACGTTAGTGCTGCTGAAACAACGTGGTTGAGGAACGCTATGTAGATGCATGATGAGAAAGATGCTGACCAATAGGAAAGTATGATCTTACGGAAGTAACTAGCATCAGGATAGGGAGATAACCAATGGGAGAGCAGGACGATGGTAGCGAGTTTACAGTTTTGCTTGACACAGATATAAAATAATTTTCTTGCCAGCTGGGTAAATCTCGTCGTATCATAAGGGGTTTTTCGTAATACAGCATGAGGCAAAAAATTCTTCGTATCTCTCTTTGTATCATGAATTTTGTGTTTACAGAAACTTTAGTATCAAGAGGTATTACTGTATAGTATATTCTATGTAATTAGGCACTAACCACGGCAAACTCAAAAAGAAAGGAGAAGATATGTTCAGTGGGCTAGTCCATGAGCTTGCAGTATTTCACTTTTGATTGTGTATATAAAAGACTGGATAATGCAAAATTTGTAGGTTTATCCCTTTTAGATTTCATTTATATAGTTCTCATAATTACATTTTAAAAATTCAAACTTTTTCTCTTCTAGAGTCAGCTGTTAGTTCTTCTATTTGGAAATGTGTATGGTTTGAACCTTCGAAATATAGCATGGCATGGGTTTTTAAATCCAAAAGAAGCAAAATCATCCTTCGTAACCACAATTATTTTGTTCCTTGTGAATGTTGGCCAAGACCTTGAAGTTAACTTAATGCCAGGAAAATGCATACCCGAAAGGTTGCAAACATCATTACCTGAGGTGAGATTCATTTCCTTATTTATTGCTATTGTAAATCTTTTATTAAGTTTAAGAACATTATACTTTACAAAGATTGCAAAGAAAATTACAAATACGTTTATTAGATACCATAATGGGTGTAACAGCTTATTTGTATTTACAGTATTTATGGATCACATTCTTACTGAAGTCTGGAACTTCCAAGCCATTTCTGGAAAATATCTTTGAGTAGTACTGTGGCTATATCGTCATCATCTCTCCCCACGCCTATTGACGCAAAGGGCCTTGGTTAAATTTCGCTAGTTGTCTTTATCTTGAGCTTTTAAATCAATGCTTCACCATTCATCATCTCCAATTTCACACTTCATAGTCCTCAACCATGTAGGTCTAGCTATACACAGTATATAACATAATTCCTATACAAAGCATTTCTTAAAACAACATCTGCTGTGTTTTTAATAGATTTACTGACTACATTCTATATACTGTATGTAGAATATTCATTTAGATTTGGTAGTGCCTCAAATTGTTAATAAAACATTAAAGTTCTAAAAATCATTATACTGGGATGGAAGGTGCAAAATACAGTATCTGGATTTCCTAGTATGTACATCCAATCTATTTAATTTTCTTCAGAAGGTTATTTTTATTCATTATTTCATGTCGTGTTATATAAGTTATGGATACAGTATGGTTTCTATGATAGTGAATTTTTTTTTGTCATCAACACTTGATAATTTCTAATGCATTTCGATGCCAACCTCCAAAATACGCACATGAATATGAAATAATTGTTATCATAAAACAGGACAAAATAAAATTAATACGGTGTGTGAACCGTGGCGATCCATAAAGTTCACAACGAGAAACAATCAGTATGGAGGACTTATTGAAAATCGTTAGAACGAACGAGAGAGAGAGAGGAAAGGAGCCTGTCCCGAGAGAGACTCAGAGAGACTCAGCAAGGTTGTGAATAAAAAACTGAATAATATAAACAAAACTGGACAAGGCCCCCTCCAATATCTCAAAACTCATAGATCTGGTACTTAACTTAGATGTAGTGACAGTGGAGTCGGACATCTTGAGGTAAATCCAGAGAAAAGCCAGCGAAATTCACACACAAGGCAAAATATGGTTAAGAAACTGCGTGCTACTTTAAGGAGTGACGTCACTGGCGTGGGATTGTTGGTACTGTAGTAGTGGGAGGTGGAACGGCACCTAGCTGTTCGGGGATTTTGACAGGAGATATCTACATGGTGCGAGGCCTCTGGTTGTGATTTATCACGCCCCAGTATTATATATCGACACCTTTTATAGGTGAGCGAGCTGGGTTCAATCTGGCATCCCTATGCAATTTTTTCTCTGGTAATATATAGCAGTTATATACCTTAGAAATGGTGCTAAAGGAGCATTTCACTTGGAGACACGGGTCGGAGCCCAGAAATTTCTAATGCATTTCGATTTTCCTGTGTTCAATAGTTACTTTTTTTATTGGTAATAGTGAAATCCCATCTTCTGTATGCTCACTAAATGATTACAATAAAAAGGATAATCATCAATTTTTTCTTTGTCTAGTATATGCCATAGGCAAAGCAGGTGTATTAAAATTAAGTAAATCAGTCAAGTAGATACACAAAATGTACAAAATAAAACACAATCCCAATTTTATCCTGAAGCATAAAACTAACACTTTAAAATGTCACAGTTTAGAAATAATAAAAGATATGTAAATAAATGTTCGGAAGCTCATTTCAACATAACCCATATCATACACATAGGCACAAATAAATATATTTATACTCACAAATTTTTTTAGTGTCAATCCATTGTCTTCTCTTCCTTCCCCTACTTCTTTTGCAATCTTTATTATCCTATTCTGTTATTGTTAATATCCATCTATTATTTACCATTCTCATTATATATCCTGCCCATGTCCATTTCTTTTTCTTACTTATTGTTAGAATATCTTCTACTTTTGTATGATCTCTTATCCATGCTGCTCTTTTTCTGTCTCTTGGTGTTATTACCATCATTATTCTTTCCATAGCTCATTGACTTGTAACTAGCTTATGTTCTAAATTTTTAGTAAGGAGCCAAGTTTTTTATGAATAAGTTAATACTGTTAGGACCATCTGATTAAATACTTTAATTGTTCCTACACTTGATACAAACCCTCATTCTTTACTATAGGAGATATTCTAGCACGAGCTGGAAAATAGGGCAGAAAAACCTTAACAAGGTCGTTGACGACCGGACAGGTAATTACCCACCTGTTAGTGGTGGGGGGACCGCCGGTCGGTAGCTGCTGTTTACCTTCAATCGAATTCTAGCCGTCACAGTGGTAACACCGCTGCTCCTGCTTTTATTTGACTGGAAGACTAGACTTTCTTATTAGGTTTTTTTATTAATTCTTTTTCTTTTTCTTTGTTAGATGTGATGTCCTCTATTATGAAGAAGTGTTCCGGGCGCCTTTATGTCGCCAACAAGAGCATAGCTCCATCACACGCCATGTGGTCACTGCGTCACCTGCGTGCCAGCGCTCACCTGCGCGTAAACTACCTGCGCGCCATTAATCTCCTGCGCAATGGCGCTCTCCTGCGCGTCAGTGCTCTCCCGCGCCAACATTCTACCGCACGTGCGCATACGCGCCCAACATCTCACTCTTCTGCGCGCCATACTGCGCACCATCCTACGCGCCAGGTAAAACCTGCGCGCCAACTTTCTACTGATAGCAGAACTTCTGACAAGTCAGCCATGTTGCCTTCTCCCATGCGCCAACCCTTACCAACACGCCAGTGCTTACCGGCGCGCCAGCCTTCTCCCGCGCGCCAACCCTTACCAACGCGCCAGCGCTTACCGGCGCGCCAGCCTTCTCCCGCGCGCATCCGTAAGGATATGCGCACACGCCATGCGCACGCTAGTGAATCCTCTCCTAGGAATGCGCCAACATTCTCCCGCACGCCCCGCATGAATCCACTGTGCGCCCGCGCACTAGGGAACTTTCTCCTGCGCGCTCGCCATACGGCTGGCACAGACGTGTGAGAACACTCTCCCGCGCGCCCGTTTACGCCTTCACCTAGATGTTCTCGCCAAAGAGACTGGCGATATAGGAAGAGACATCATTGTTCTCATTCTTCCTCGCCTTCTGTCTCTCCCCGAGACATCTCGCCTCAAGACTATATGCGCTCTTGGCACAAACCTAAGAAGAACGCTCCCTCTCGTCATCGTTTTGCCTCGCTGTCATCTTTCTCTTGCGAGGGATCATCTAAGAAGCCAGGAGCGTGGCTAAGGGCAAAGCACGTCCTGACCTTGAACCCTCTTCTTCACATAATAGTTTGAGGGTCTCCGTTCGCTCTAGAAAAGTCAGATAGAGCGCTTTTCCTCGCTTTCACTCCTTATCTTCAGAGAAGATCACTCTCGCCTTCGACTTCTCGATCTCTGACCCGTTGGGGGTCTTGGGACAAGGAAACTTCGGTTTCTCGGTGCGTTATCTCTTCGTTTTCTCGCTACTTAAGTTGCTGAAACCTCGGGCTCTCGTGCATCTAGTCTCGCTGACACTTCGGTGTCTCGTGACAAGGGAAACTTCCGTTTCCCGTTGCTCTGGCCCTTTGGGTTCTCGCAACACAACCTCTAGAGGCACACACGATCACGCTGAACTTTCTGGTTCTCGTGAAACAAGTCACCAAGAGTTCTACTCTTATGACAGTGAGTCTTTGGACTCTTGTCGCGCGGAGTGTTCGCGTATGCTCAACCAACACTGCACCCATGACCATCAAGAGTTTTACTCTTATGGCAGAGTCTTCAGACTCCCATCACACAAGGTGTTCGCACGCAATTAGCGCTACACACGCAAATCTCCGGTCATACACTCGCGGGGTCAATCTCTCGCTCTCGTGTTTCAGACAGGACAACCTCCCCAGTTCCTTTGCTCCCTAATGAGTTAAGGATTACGAGTCTCTTGGAAACCTCGGAAGAAGATGCAGGGGTTTGGCCCTTCTTCTCTTCGGTTGAGAGCAGGAGGGGAAGGGGAAATGTGTTAGAGAGGCTAAAATAAAACACCCAGATAGCAGCTATGTAGAACACAATGCCGAGGGCTTGGGCCGCTCTGTTCGTTATCCTGCGCTTCATGTGGCAGCTCATGAGCTTCCCATGTTATGAGGTAGCACTCGTTGTCAACCTGCAACTTGATCAACTTGTTGGGAAACATAGATTGCTACCAGGAGGTTCTCCTCCAGGGGTTAGAGAACCTCCCCTTACGAGGGAGTGATAACCTTCCTCGGAATTGGGCTGCCTGAGAGAACCACCCCCCTTCCGAGGGAAAGCTTCCCCACTTCAGCCATTCTGCAACCTTCCCTCCTTCGTGAAAAGTTGCGAACAGCTCGATGAGTTTTACCTCTGCTATCTCGTCCCCGAAGACTGTGCTTTCTCCCCTTAAGCTGGGGAAAAAATCAAGTCTCAGGCTTGTTCCTCCTTTGGGGGGAACTTCTCCCTCGTTCGCGAGAGAGATTATTACGCCTACACTTTTTTTCCCATAAGAGCTGGGAGAAAGCTTGGCTTAGGCGATGTCCTCCTTCGGGAGGACTTCTCTCTCGTTCACGAGAAGGAGATTATTACGCCTACGTTTTTTCCATAAAACTGGGAGAAAACTTGCCTTAGGCGATGTCCTCCTTCGGGAGAACTTCTCTCTCGTTCGTGAGAGAGAGATTATTACGCCCATGTTTTTTTCCCATAGAATGGGAGAAAGCTTGTCTTAGGCGATGTCCTCCTTCGGGAGAACTTCTCTCTCATTCGCTAGAGAGATTATTAGGCCTATGCTTTTTTCCCATAGAACTGGGAGAAAGCTTATCTTAGGCGATGTCCTCCTTCGGGAGGACTTCTCTCTTGTTCACGAGAGGGAGATTATTGCGCCTACGTTTTTCCCATAGAACTGGGAGAAAACTTGCCTTAGGTGATGTCCTCCTTCGGGAGAACTTCTCTCTCGTTCGCGAGAGAGAGATTATTACGCCTATGCTTTTATCCCATAGAACTGGGAGAAAGCTTGTCTTAGGCAATATCCTCCTTCGGGAGGACTTCTCCCTCGTTTGCGAGAGAGATTATTATGCCTACGCTTTTCCCTATAGAGCAGGGAGAAAGCTTGTATTAGGCGATCTCCTTCGGGAGAAACTTTCTCCCATTTACGAGAGAAAACTTGTAGGAGTTTGCTGATCCACGCTCCTCCCCCTTACGCTTTTGGTTCTCCTCCAGGGGCGGAGCGAGAGCCTTGTCTTAAGCGACGTTCTCTTTCGGGAGAACAAATCTACCCTGCGGAGGAGTTATCTTCATCCCTGACGTTCTCCCCCTTGTGGTGTAAGGAGACGACTTTTTGAACCTACTGGTTCTCCTCGCGTTGACCCCTCGGGGTCTTGTGACGATCACCCTTTCGGCGGGCGTGATCGGGAGCCTTTGAACTCTCGTCATGTTGATCCTACGGGTTCTCATGAGCTTAGGAGTCCTTCGGGCCTCTGTTGCGCTGGACTTTCGAGTTCACACGACTTGGAACCTTCGAGTTTCAGTTACGCTGAGTCGTCGGGCTCTCGTAACAATTAGCACAGAGTGTCTGCGCACGCACGCAATTAGCGCTATGCGCGCGACCATCGTCATCAAGAGTTTTACTCTTATGACAGAGAGTCTTCCAACTCTCGTCAACGGTCTTCGCCATTACCTCCAGACACTCCGACTTCTACCGTTCTTCCCCTTTCGATAAGAAAGATATGAGGGGTAAGGCATAAGGTTTGTCTGCTACTCGCGTCTCCACTTTACCTGTAATAACACCCGAGGAATTAGCGCAGCCTGAGGATTCCTCGGTAGAGCTGCTGTCGAGGGACTTAGAATCCTCCTTTTTAAAGACTCTAAGAACTATGTGTAATATCTCATGCCTCAGCGATTTGCATCTGTCTCCTCGACCTCTTGATGCTCCAGCCTTAGACAGGCTATGTCGTCCACCCCAAACCCTAAGACCAGAATTGATCTTCTGGCTGTGGCCTGATTGGTAACGTCTCTGACTGGTGTTTGACAGTCTGGGGTTCGAGTCCCACTCAGACTCGTTAGTGCCATTAGTGCCTGCAACCTTACCAACCTTGTGAGCTAAGGGTGGGGGGTTTGGGGGAGCCTATAGATCTATTTGCTGAGTCATCAGCAGCCACTGCCTGGCCTTTCCTGGTCCTAGCTGGAATGGAGAGGAGGCTTGGTCGTTGATCATATATGGTCAGTCTCTAGGGCATAGTCCTAACTGCTAGTGCAATGTCACTGTCCCTTGCCTCTGCCATTCTTGAGCGACCTTTAAACCTTTAAACCTTTAAACCTTTAAACCTAGTCTGTTCGCCGAGATCAGAGACGTCAACCCTTCTCCTCTGATCTTGGATCCCCTCACGGCGAGGCTCATACTGGGCTAATCCTCAAAGTGGCACTCTACTCTTCCAGGCTCTTCTCAGTCACAGAAGCCTCGGCAATGGAAGCGACTTCAATGTTCCTTCTGATACAGTCGGCTACCTCGTGAGCCACGAGGACTTGTCAAACCAAGATTCCAGGCAGTCCCTACAGGAAGTCCTAACTGCTGGGGCCAAGACAATGGACTTCTTAACCGCTACAACAGCGACCATGTGGAGCAATTGGATTCTCAAAAGGAAGGAATCAGTAGTTTCCAGACTTCCTTTTGTACCTCAGTGAGGAAAAGCTCCTCTCAGTCTCTGCAATTAAGGGCTATTGCTCAGCCTTGAGCCTCATCTGTAGACTGAGAAGGGGCTGACCTCTCTGCCTCAGAAGACATCACCTTGGTTGATTCGGGGTTTTGAGTGATCTTGCCACCCAGTTGAGATTAAACCATCACTGTGAGACGTGTCTTACTTTCCTTGAAGGGTCTGCCCTATGAGCCCTTAAGGGCCTCAGGCTACTTTCTGAACCTTAAGACCGTCTTCCTCGTACCTCTGTCCTCGGCTAAAAGGGGTCAGTGAGCTACATGGGGTATCTTACGTTGTCACCCATTTTAAGGGATGGGGGGCGGGAAGTGTCTCGCAACTTTGTACCGGGCTTGGTGGCTAGACTCATAATACTTCATCTACCGATGAGAGATTTCGAGAATTTGTTTTCCACCCTCAATAAGGTAACACAGGATACAGACCAGTCATTTCTATGCCCAGTCAGGGCGCTAAAGAAATATCTGAAGCGCACCAGACCTTTCAGACCATGTCACCGTCATCTCTTCCTTAGTACCAACAAGGTAAAGAAGAGAACCTCTCGCAACACCATCCCTTTCTGGCTCAAGAAAGTTTTTGCGAGGTCTTTTCACGGAGACCCAGAGGCAGCACAACCCAGAGCCCATCAAGTTAGGGGAGTGGCTGCCTCACTGGTGTTTAAGAGAAATTTCTCAGTCTCCCAAGTCTTAAGTGCTGGGGTCTGGAAACGGCAATCTACATTCACCACTCACTATTTGAGCAATGTGACAGATAGGTCTCTAGACACCCTTTCTTTAGGGCCTATTGTGACAGGTCAACGGGTGCTGTAGCTATCTTACGCCCTTTCAGGGACAGTAACCATTGGCAGAGGATACTGGGTTACACTAGGTTTTAAGAAGGACATCCATCTATCTTCTTCGTCTCCTTCTCCCTCCCATCTGGGTATCCTAGTCTGTATTCAGTTTCAGCTGGACTCGCCAATGGAAATAAGGTATGATACTCATCTGATTCTTCTCACAGGGTATAAGTTATACTCGTGATCACGAGGTTTCCCCTTTGTAAGATCGGGGGAAATCCTAAGTTTGGAGGGGTCTGAGTCAAATGTTCCTGACCCACTTCATTCTGAAACATTTGTTTCCTCAAAGCTACAAACCTTCAGTCGTGCTGAGATTATGGGGATCTACAAAGAAAGAAGATTAACGGAAGATTGTTGCTTCAAAAGAGTTTAGTCTGAGGACTAACTTCCCTATGAATAGGGAACTCCTTGGCCACCCTGGCCTCAAGACTAAGTCTCCTATAGTAAAGAATGAGAGTTTGTATCAAGTGTAGGAACAAATGACAAACTAATAACAGAGTTTGTATTTTTCCTAACATACGAACCTGAATTCTTTACACAAATCTTCCCTCCATCACCACCCCCTAGGATAGTCCTAGCTAGAATCCGATTGAAGGTAAACAGCAGCTACCGACCGGCGGTCCCCCTACCACTAACAGGCGAGTAATTACCTGTCCGGTCGTTAACGACCTTGTTAAGCCTTTTCTGCTGTATTTTCCAGCTTGCGCTAGAATATCTCCTATAGTAAAGAATTCGGATTTGTATGTTGAGAAAAATACAAAATCTGTTATAAGTTTGTTATTTTTTTAGAGAAATTGGCATTTTCTTTTCCTAATCTTATTTCATTTATCAAAAGCTCTCCATTCCATGCCTATCGTTCTTTTAATTTCGGTCTCATGTCCTGGGAAAACACTTACTGTCTGTTTTAAGTATGTATATTCATTAACAATCTCTAGAAGTTCGTCCATAATCCTTATTGGTTGTCTCTGCATTTTCATTGAACATTACCTTAGTTTTAATCATATTTATTTACAGTCCTACATTTCTTCTTTCTATTCAAATCTTATATCATCTTTCTCAGTACCTCCAATGATTTACTGAACAGAATTGTCATCTGCAAATCTTAAGTTGTGAAGGCATTCCCCATTAATATTAATTACTACATTTTCCCAATTTAAATTCTTGAAAACTTCTTCTAGGCAAGCTGTGAATAATTTAGGATAGATGGGGTTTCCCTGTCTAATTCCTTTCTCAATTGGAATTTTCTTATTATCTATGTAGATTCAGGATTGCTGTACTTCCTGTATATTAAAGTTTTATAACACAAGATTCACTTATTCCTTGTCTTTGAAGGGCTTTCATAACTGATGAGGTTTTGACAGAATCAGAAGCTTTCTCATAGTTTATAAATGCCATACATAATTATTTGTCATACTCTTGATTTTTCCATTACCTGGTTAATTGCATGGATATGGTCAGTTGAATATCCACTTTGAAAGCCTGTCTGCTCTCTTGGTCAATTAAAGTCTAACTATCTTTCTATTTGGCCTAATGTGATCTTTGTAAATATTTTATATATTAAGAAAAATAAACTTCTGGTGTGGTAATTTTTCAGGTCTTTTGTGTGTCTCTTTTTGTGAGTTAGTTTTATGATAAAAAAATTTCCAAGCTGTAGGTATAGAGCATTTTTGCAGATATTTTGTATTAAGTTCAGCAAGTTTTACTACTATAAAATTTCCTCTATCTATTATTAAATCAATTATCAGGCCATCTTCTCTTGGAGCTGGGCCTCTTTTCTTGCCTTTTAGTTCTTTCTTGTACTATTATGTTTGGTACTGGCTCAGGTGTTTAATCATTTCTATTGGCAAAGTTATTTCATATATCACTATTGTATATCATTGTACAGTATATATTAAACCTATTGATGCAAAGAGCCTTGATTAGAGTTCACCATTTGTCGATCTTGAGCTTTTAAATCAATTTATTCCGTAACTGAAATACAAACCATGCTATTTACATGGGGTAATTACTTCGGCGTAGCTGAATGACGAGCCGTTAGAATTTTACCGAGGGTTTACTACCCCACCGCTAGTTAGCGGGGGGTAGGGAGGGGTAGCTAGCTTACCCCCCCCCCTCACATACACCGGTGATTGCTTCACTTTACTTTTGGCTCGGGCGGAGAACAGACCTGTCTGCTCTCTCCCTCGCTTTGACTGCCATTAATCTGTTTTTGCTTTTTCTTCCTCAAAGTGTGTTTGAAGTGGGCCTCTACTGATTATGCGTACGTGGCCTGGACTTCCCGGCCGCCCTTGTGGGACTTTTATGTCGGCGGTCGACACCGATCCCCACACCTTGTGTCCTCATTGTAGGGGCCAACGGTGTGATAGCGGTAATGTCTACCTCCCAGTGGGAGAGGTTTGCCCGGCGCCGGAAGAAAAAGTCTAAAAGGGATCTTTCTCCTTCAGAGGCTTATTTGAAGAGAGAAAATTCCAAGACTTCTTCTTCCGTAGCCCTTTCCTCCTCCGAAGCTCCCCCTCAAGCGGTCTCTTCCGAGAGGCCGGCGAGTGGTAGCTTAGACCGTACTACTATTGACCGATCCCGGGGTGCGGGAGAGGTAGTTGTCTCCCATAGTGAGGCGGCTGCCCCTCCTCCCCCGGAGGAGGATATGAACATTGATTTATCTGTCAATAACAATGATTTGTTGCAGCTTTGGGCTTCCTTGGGGCTGCAGGGTTCGCCCTCCAGGGAAGCCCTGTTTGACATGATCAAACTTGGTGCAGCTGTCAAACAATCGCCAACTACAGCAGGGATAGATCCTCTGTCTGTTGTTGACGTTGTTGTGACGGAGGCATCTCGTGGGTCTAGTCAAACCCCCGTTCCTGTTGCTGAGGTAGCTGAAAGCTTATTTTCCCCCTCCGAACACCTTTCGAGGGAGGAACTAAGTCCTACGGTCTCTCCTGCCGGTGATTCTCCCCCGGGGGAGTTCACTCACAGAGACTCCTCTTCGGAGGCTCTACGATGGTCAGCCTGCTGACCCCACGGCCCCTCGTGGGCGTATAAGGCGGAAGGCTCGTCCTCCCCTTCGCCGTAGAGGCCTTCCTTTCCCTCACAAGGCTCGTCGTCACCACAGTCCTCTGCGGAGGAGACGACTCGCAGTTCGCCGATCCTGCCAGCTACCACCTTAGACCTCTCCGGGGATCGTTCGCGATCCCCTTTGGAGGAAGGTCGTCCTTCGGGACCCTGTGACCAGTCTCCCTCCAGACCTGCTGACCTGCCGTCACCCTTCGAGGATGCTGATGCGCTGTACGCGCCACCTGAACCTGCCATTGCGCAGGCACCGGTCCCTTCGGGGCATAAGGGACTTGAGCGCAAATCTGTGCCTCTTGCCCTCAAGCACCAGGTTCAATCTGCGCGCCCTCATGCTGTTGCTGCCGCCGTTCCAGTCTTAGCGTCACAGTGCTCACCTGCGCATTTGCGCGCCCCTGTTCCTGTTACGTGCCAGGGCTCCCCTGTGCGCCCACATCCTTCTGCGCCCCGGTGCCCGCCAGCAGTTCCTGATCTAGCGCGCCAGCGCTCACCTGCGCACACACGCCCACCTGCGCCCCAGCGTTCTCCGGTTCCTGCCACGTCGCACGCAGTTCAAGAGGCTCCTAGGTCAGCGCACAGGCGCTCACAGGTACCTCTGGACTTGCAGCGCCCTTCTGGAGTTAGGCGCGAGGCGCCCCCATTGCGCGCAGTTCCAGTCACAGCGCACACGCGCTCGCCAACGCACTTCTACATCCCAGCGCGCAGTCCAGGAGGTGCCTAAGTTAGCGCACAGGCGCTCCCAGGTACCCCTGGACTCTCCTACCAGACCGCGCATTCCTGCACGCACCCCTCCAGTCGCCCGCGACGCTCCGGTTGCGCGCCAGGTTCCAGTCTCTCTCAAGGCGCCCCATGCAACCCTACAGCGCACACCTGTGCGCTCTAATCCGATCGCGCGCCCTGCTCGCCCACATCCTGATGCGAGCCCATGATCCCCTGCGTGCCCAGCCCGCCCACAGGTTAATATACTTGTTCAAACGGCTCAGCGCCTACCTGCGCTCCAACGCGCAAACCCACCCTCGCGTCATTCCGAACCTGCGCACTCGCGCCCTCGCCCGGTTCTTCCGGATACGCGCCTACGCGCCACTACTCTCTCGCGCCCGTCAGTACCGCATCAGGATGCTGCGCGCCCTCGTATCCAGCCTTCTCACGATCCAGCTCCTGCGCGCCACACGCCCTCGTATCCAGCCTCCTCACGATGCAGCTCCTGCGCGCCACACGCCCTCGCCATCTCCTACGCGCGCCCGCGCCATCTCTTGCGCGCCCCTGCGCCTACGCACCCGCGCCATCGCGTCCACGCTCCTGTGCCATCGCCTACGCGCCACTGCACCCTCACGCCCGCTCCACCAACTTTTCACGCCCGTGCCCAGGCGCACGCGCGCCCACGCGAGCGCAAGATTCCTATGGCACGCAATCCTTTCGCGCGCGATCCTGGATAGAGCCCATCTCGCAACCTCCAGGGCGATCGTCGCCAGGCGGACAGGTAATCATCTCGTTCCCCTCCCCGCAAGCGCAGAACAGCGCGCTCGCCGGAGGAGGGGCGGTTCCCGGACAGGTCTAAGGACTCTCTTGTTTCAGCTTCTTTTCAGGCAAACCCTCGTTTGTCGACTCCTCCAAGGGATCGAACGATCCCCTTCCCTCCAGAGGGAGTGTCTGACAGCGCGACTGTTAGCCAGCAGCCCTGGTTCGGGACCCTGGTCAGAGCTCTTGTGCAGGCTATGAAGCCCGTCCTCTCTGATGTGGGTCACAAATCAGTGGCGGCTTCCTCCCCCCTGAAGAGGAAGAGAGGAGTCCCCTCCGTGGAGACACCTCCGAGGGCTATTCTGTCTCCTCGCAGATCCTTACGCAAGGCTCTTTCCCTCCCCCCTAGACTTTCTCTACCTCCCCTGCGGATGAGGATTACCCATCCTCAGGAGAGTCGGACGAGCCGGACTGTTCCCCCATCGCACCAATGGGGGAAACTCCGCCTGTCCCTGAGAAGTCTTCTCGTCCAGGGGTGGAAAAGAGCCTGCATCCATTGTTATTCGAGTCCTGTATCCCTCCCAGGAGGGAACCGAAGGACTCTAAGACGATTCCCAAGTCGTCAACAAGGATCAGACAGGAGCCAGCTAGACCTTCTGAGGAGGTCCACGTATCCCCCCAGGAAGAGCCACTGGGGACGAGACTTTGCTGCCAGTCCTTCAGGAGGAGAGCACCAAGAGTCAGAACATGCATTCTGGCAAGTCCTGACCCTCATGAGAAACCTCAACGGGATTCCAGACCCAGAGAGTCCTCCTCGTGAGGGTAAGGACACGGCCTTGGGCCGTGTCTACGGCACCCAGAAACCCTCTAGGGCCAGTGCATCTTTGCCCTGGTCTCAGGGGATGAAGAGTGCCAGGGACAAGGTCGAGGGCCAGCTCTCTGAGCTTGCCTCCTCCAGTAGATCCAGTGCCAGTAACAAGCTCCTCCCTCCTCCTCCAGTCCATCAGAGGAGGTACTTTGAGATCCTTGAGGAGTCTTGTTTGGGTCTTCCAATTCACCACTCCGTGGAAGAACTCACCGGGGAGTCCCTCCAGAGAGACTCTCCAACTGGTACGTGTCCTATTCAGTTACTGAGATCCTAAGCCAGGAGAAGGTCACTAAGTGTGCCATGCAGGCAACTTCGTGGCTTGACATCTGGCTGGGGTCTCTGGGCATCCTGGTGCAGTCTGAGGACCTCTCCAAAGAAAGCACCAGGAAGGCACTGGAGACTTTCTTGCTCTCAGGCACGCGGACCATCGAGTTTCTGGCCCACCAAGTCTCGAGCTTGTGGGCCAATACGATTCTCAAATGACGGGACGCAGTGGCCGAGAGATTCCACCAGAAGGTCCCCAGTTCGGATGTTAGCAGGCTCAGACACTCTTCTGTGCTCGGTAAGAGTTTGTTTGAGCCTAAGGACGTGGAGCTAACCGCTGAGAGGTGGAGGAAGTCCAACCAGGATTCCCTCATCCATAGGGCCCTGACATCGAGGCCCTACAAACCTCCAGCGACCCAACAGCCCCGTCCGGCTAAGGACACAAAGAAGACGACAGCAGCAAAGCCGAAGGTGTCTAAGCCTTTTCCTGCCAAGAGCAGAAGGAGCAAGAAGTCCTCCAGGGGAGGCAAGAACCCTAGAGGAAACGGCCGAGGCCGTAAACGCTAGGGTTGGCAGTCCCCCTGCATGTCCACCAGTGGGGGGATGCTTACAAAGTTGCGCAGCAAGGTGGCAGCAACTCGGGGCAGATACCTGGACGATTTCTGTAATCGGTCAGGGTTATCGCGTCCCGTTCACAGCTTCTCTACCTCCCCTGACAGCGAATCCAGTGTCGTTGAGCTCTCTTGCCATGGGATCGGCAAGAGGGCAAGCCCTTTGGGCAGAAGTCCAGACCATGTTGAAGAAGGACGCTCTCCAAGAGGTTGTAGACAGGTCCCCAGGCTTCTACAGTCGACTTTCTTGTAAAGAAGGCGTCTGGAGGCTGGAGACCAGTCATCGACCTCTCAACCCTGAACGGGTTTGTCAAACAGACTCCGTTCAGTATGGAGACGGCAGACACAGTCAGACTTGCAGTGAGACCACAAGACTCAAGATTTCATGCTTACACTGGACCTGAAGGACGCGTACTTCCAGATCCCAGTCCACCCGTCTTCAAGAAAGTACTTGAGATTTTGCCTAGACGACAAGATCTACCAGTTCAAGGTGCTGTGTTTCGGTCTCTCCACAGCCCCTCAGGTGTTCACCAGAGTGTTCACCCTGATATCATCGTGGGCCCACAGGATCGGCATCCGTCTCCTTCGTTATCTGGATGACTGGCTGATCCTAGCGGACTCGGAGGCAACCCTTCTTCGCCACCGAGACAAACTCCTCGAAGTTTTCCAGGATCTAGGGATCATGGTAAATCTTGAGAAGTCCTCTCTGCAGCCCTCTCAGAAACTAGTATACCTAGGCATGGTCATAGACACCAATCTCCACAAAGCCTTCCCATCAGACGACAGTATAGCAAGGCTGAGGAAGGTTGCAAGGCCTTTCCTCAATCGAGAAGAACTCCCAGCCCAAACGTGGTTGCGTCTCCTCGGCCACCTCTCCTCCCTGGCCCGTCTCGTTCCCAATGGTCGCCTCAGAATGAGATCTCTCCAGTGGCGACTCAAGTCCCGGTAGAATGAAGGTCACGATTCCCTGGACACTTAGGTCCCTGTGGGTCATGCGGAACGGACAGACCTCCAGTGGTGGGTGGCTAACGAGAACCTACGAAAGGGAGTGGATCTTCTCGTCCTTCCCCCGGATTTGATGTTGTTCTCGGACGCATCAAAGAAAGGGTGGGAGGCCCACGTTCTGAATCACAGGACCTCAGGCCTGTGGTCAGAATCAGAAAAGTACCTTCACATAATCCTGCTAGAAATGAAGGCCGTGTTCCTGGCACTTCAGAAGTTCCACCAAGTCCTGGCGGGCCACTCTGTGGTAGTGATGAGCGACAACACCTCAGTGGTGGCTTATATCAACAAGCAGGGAGGTACCTTTTCAGAACAGCTATCCCATCTTGCAGTAGAGATTCTGAGATGGTCCGAAGTCCACTCGATCACACTAGCGGCTCGCTTCATTCCAGGCAAAAGGAATGTGCTCGCCACCAGTCTGAGCAGAGCGACGCAGATAGTGAGTACCGAGTGGTCTTTGGATCCTCAAGTAGCCAACAAAGTCCTGACTTTGTGGGGTTCCCTGACGGTGGATCTGTTCGCTACAGCACTGAACTTCAAGCTCCCGCTGTACTGCTCCCCGGTCCCGAACCCCAAGGCTCTCTGGCAGGACGCCTTCCAACAACGGTGGGACAACATCGATTTGTACGCCTTTCCCCCGTTCTGTCTGATGAGGAGGGTGCTCAACAAGACCAGAATATCGGTCAATCTATCAATGACCCTGATAGCTCCGCTATGGCATCCCCCAGAATGGTTCCCGTACCTTCTGCAACTCCTCACGGAGGTTCCGAGAGAACTCCCTCCATGTCACGAGCTACTCAAACAACCACACGCCAACATCTTCCACAAAGCCGTAGCTTCGCTTTGACTTCACGCCTGGAGACTATCCAGCATCTCCTCACTGAGAGAAGATTTTTGCAACAAGTTGGGAACAGGATGTCTGGTCACCTGCGCAAGTCATCCGCAGGGGTCTACCAGGCGAAGTGGAGAGTCTTCTGTGGTTAGTGTCGTGGAAGGGGTATCTCCACTCGATGCCACTATTCCAGCAATAGCGGAGTTCCTCGTGTATTTGCGGGAGGAAATGCGCCTTCCAGTCTCGGCAGTGAAAGGCTATTGCTCAGCCTTAAGTCTTGCTTTCAGGCTTAAAGGAATGGACATTTCTTCCTCGCTGGAACTTTCCCTTCTCATATGGAGTTATGAACTTACCTGCCCTCAGTCGGAAGTGAGACCTCCTCCATGGAACGTGGTTCGAGTTCTCAGGTCTCTGTAGAGACCTCCCTACGAACCCTACGAACCATTACGCCAGGCTTCAGATCGCCACCTTACCTGGAAGACGGTTTTCCTGCTAGCATTGGCCTCGGCCAAGCGAGTCAGTGAACTGCATGGTCTCTCGTACGACATCGCCCATTCAAGGGGATGGGGGGAGGTAACGTTCAGCTTCGTCCCTGAGTTTGTTGCCAAGACTCAGAATCCGGGCGTGCCGGACCCTAGGTTCGACTCTTTCCAGGTTTCGAGTCTTCATTCTGTAACAGATGACCCAGACCATCTCCTACTGTGCCCAGTGAGGAGTCTGAGGTTGTATCTTAAAAGAACAGCTGCAGTTCGTCCCCAGGTGCAAGCCTTGTTCGTGAGCACCGGGAAAATGAAGAGGAGGGTCACCAGGAATACTATCTCGGCCTGGATTCGCAAGGTAATACATCTGGCCTTGAATCCTGACCCTTCTCCGTCATGTCGCCCTAGAGCGCATGACGTCAGGGGCGTGGCTACGTCCCTGGCCTTCAAGAAGAACTTTTCAGTGATGCAGGTCCTTCAAGCTGGGGTGTGGAAGTGTCAGACCACCTTCACGGCCCACTACCTGCAAGACGTGACACACAGGAGGCTCGATACGTTCTCTATCGGCCCTGTGGTGGCTGCACAACAGCTGGTCTAACCTCAGGCTCCTTAATGGACAAGTAACAGAAGGTTGAGGGCATTGTTACCCGGTTTTAGTCTGCGTGAATGAAAAGATCTGTCTGGCCCTTACTCTTTTCTTCATCCTCTCCTCCCTTGGAGAAAGCAGCATCCTGGGTTCTCTGCACAGCTGACCTCGAACCACTGCAGGTAAACCATGCTCCCTTGTGTTCCTAGTATTAAGTGTAATACTGTCATGTCCCCATACCCTGACGAGGTGGTATTGGGAGAGTCCTAGCCTAGATTTCCATCTGAAGAACTCCAGGTCAACTTCCTAGGACGAGTCACTTCCACACCTTCACACACAGCTTATGTAGGCCGCAGCAGTTTCACAGCATGCTAGCGAGGAGCAGGGACTCCTTATTTCTTGAGTACTCACACACTCGAATATGGAGTCCCCGGGTAAGTCAAAGCCAGTATGGCAGGGACTTACCTCCCTACCTAAGGGTTGAATCACCCCATGTAAATAGCGTGGTTTGTATTTCAGTTACGGAACAAATGACAAATTTGTAGATAATTTGTATTTTTCCTAACTATACAAATCTTAGCTATTTACGCATATTTGCCCGCCAGCCCTGTCCCCTGGGATAAGTCCTACCTCTAAGCAAAGTGAAGCAATCACCGGTGTGTGTGTGAGGGGGGGGTGTGGTTAGCTAGCTACCCCTCCCTACCCCTCGCTAACTAGCGGTGGGGTAGTAAACCCTCGTTAAAATTCTAATGGCTCGTCATTCAGCTACGCCGAAGTAATTACCCCATGTAAATAGCTAAGGTTTGTATAGTTAGGAAAAATACAAATTATCTACGAATTTGTCATACTTCTCCATTCGTCATTTCCTACTTTGCTCTTCATAGTCCTTAGCTATGTAGGCCTGGGTCTTCCAACTCTTCTAGTGCCTTGTGGAGCCCACTTAAATGTTTGGTGAACTAATTTCTCTTGGGGAGTGCAAAGAGCATGCCCAGACCATCTCCATCTACCCCTCACCATGATCTCATCCACATATGGCACTTGTGTAATCTCTGTAATCAACTTGGAATCCAAAGTATTTCTGGGTCGACCTGTGGCGCCGGGTGAAAAGTCCTTCTTATATATCTTTTCTGATAAAACCTTCCAATTATACCAGAGAAAGAAAAAAGCATGGAATGCTGAGGTTACTACCTTCGCGCGAGCACCTTTTGGGTGTCGTGTATAAAGCAAAGGCGCGTGAAAACCACTATTCACAGGTTGTCTTCCATTCAGTTAATTCCTTCGCCAAAGGGATGGGCCGATACAAAGGTCCTAGCCAACCACCAGCGCCACGACGCGAGCGCCATCTGAACATCATCCTTCTTTTGGAATCTTAAGTGTTGATTTTGTTTATGGTGCTCTCGGTCTTTTTTTGTCAATCGTGGATTTATTTTGTCATGTCCGAAGCTCCATCTTCACACATTCCAATGTTAAGTACCATAGTTTGTTTTGACAGTTTTTTATTGTACCGGGCTGTTGTTTTTATATCCAGTATAGTCTGTTTTATTATTCCCGTCTGGCCTTTCATGGCGGCCATTGTTTGCTCACTTGTTTGGGAATTCATCTTTGTCTGCCCGTTTAGTACTCTGTCACTTAGGTTCTTGGTTAAGTCCCTGGCCTTATGCCTTTAGAACCGTTATTACTTTTTTGTGTATTTTTGCTCATGGTACTTTTTGCTAGCAGTCCAGCCTACGAACGATATAGCGATCTAGCTTTGTATTTGTTTAGTACCCGCCCCACCGAGGCGTTCGTCACTCGACTGTGCTATTTATTTTAAGTTTTGGCAGATGCTATTCTTCGATCGTAGTGTTATATGGATGTACATTTTTATTTTATACGTTTATGATAGTGTTGTGTGATTTTTAGACCTGTTTTTGTGTCCAAGAGAGCGAGAGATTGGGGTCCCCGTTTTCTGTTCGCAGTCACGAGTTACCCCTTTCTCTCGTTTTCTTTCTTAGCTCTGGTGGTTGAGCGGATTTCCCGTTTTCCGTTTTGTGCGTTCAACGGGTTCTCCCTCCCTCACCTCTCCCCCTCTGGGTGGATGATAACTTACGAGTTATTTATTTTTCGTGACTTTTCAATTGTTAGCGTTATTTTGGTCCGTGTTTCGTCCTCTCCCCGTTACGGCTCGGGAGTAGTTTATGAACGTTTTCCACTCCGCCTTGAGTTCTACTCCGGCTTGAGGGATTCTCAATGACTTTCGTTCTATGGTTATAGTTATATATTGTTTACTGCATGGGACGGGCTTCATATTGTTTAGATACGACCCTCCGGTGGCCCTTACTGCGGTCTCAGGCCACGGCCATATCCACAATAGCCATTGTTATTACAATTGTGTTTTTATTCACAATAATTATTCAGGACCTTTCTTCTCCCTCCGGCCTCACCGGAGTTTGTAATACGCTTTGCTATGATCTAAGCCTTAGCCTTTAGCTGCGGCTTGGCTTTTATATCTTCACAATTGAATTATTAGCCACAATTGAATTATTCAGGGTATCTCATTATCCTCCGGCGTCACCGGAGGTCGCCCATACACTTCACACTTATATTTACCTTGCCTTTGGCTAAGGCTTCATTATTCAGGACATCTCATTACGCTCCGGCTTCACCGGAGGTCGCCCATACACTTAACACTTATATTTGCCTTGCCTTTAGCTAAGGCTGGTGTTTATATTTATTTTAAGGGCATGTCACTGCTTCCCCGACCCTCGCAGGTCGGCAGATTGCTTTAAGTTATTTATCCTTATGTCATTAACAGACATTAGGTAAATTACAAATATACAAACATTTGGATATTATAGTGCCAACAATGGTATTGGGCGAATAGCGATTTAAACGTTTAGCGATTTAGTCTGTTAGTTTGTACTCGCCCCAGGAAGGCTCGATTTAGACTATATCCTTATTTATTGGTTACGTTGTCGTTATTCTTCGTTCTTGGTTATTACAATGACTAAAAATGAAAAAGAAAAAGGAAAAAATAAAAATAAAATAAAAGCAATCAGTTTTTTACTTTCCTTATATTATTGTGTGATGTTAGCTTTTATTATGTAACCTTGAGAGTGAGAGCATAGGGTGCTCGTTTATTAGCTCGAGTAAGGGAGGTGATTTTCTCGTTCTCCGTTTTTATACGTTCACGAGTTATTTAGGCCTCCTCTTATTATCAGAGTTGATGATAGTACGTTTAATGTTATACACGTTTTATTGATGTGGTTACTGTTAATATAGCTAACACTATTAGTAGGAACGTTGGTGTATGAGTCATTAATTGGGTTCGTTTTATACCGACACCCTTAGCTCCGCCTTGAGTTATGCTTAGCTCCGCCTTGAGTTATACGCCGCTATAATGGATACTCATTGGGTGAGAACTAGTCAGATATTTGGAGTGCAACGGTGAAATCCGGCACTCAGACTCCGGCTGAGGCCTTTTGCACACGAACCTTTGTCATGTTTGATCTCAATTACACCTTTCCGGCCCCTTTTTTCATCGAATCTCCGGCTTCGCTGGAGATAACTCAAACATTCATTGAGGTTAATGTTATCGTACCAGTGACGGTCACGATCTCACGGGGACTGGCCTTTGCTACCGGATCTCCCATACAAACAGAGATCAAGCAGACGTCCAGAACCGGAGTTAACAATGTGATACCGATGAGGATTTCACAGTTTCATTATTACGGTCCCTTTTTCATCGAATCTCCAGCTTCACTGGAGATAACACAGACATTCAGTTTTAGAGAATGTTATCGTACCGATGAGGATCACGTTTTCACGATACCGGACCCTTGTCACTGGTTCTCCAGTACAAACAGAGATCAATCAGACGATCAGAATCAGGGTATGAACCCTTTTTCATGAATAATCACAATATCGTCATTACGATCCTTTTCATCGAATCTCCGGCTTAACCGGATATCGTACAGGCGATCAGCATTGAGGTTAATATTAGATTTCCTCTGGTTCACGTTGTCACTATGACGGACCTTTGTTTGTACCGGGGATGGTTACCGGAGCTCCGGTACAGTCAGAGATCACTCAGACCATGGGTGGCCAATCTTTTGTTTTACCTGTAAAGGGAAGGATTTAACAAAAAAAAAAAATTATTTATGAACGTAACTATGCCTATATTTATGCATGTATTTAATTCTAACTATGTATAAATATGGATAAATATCCATACAACATCGTGTTCAAATAGAATTAAATTAATTATGCCTATATTTATGCTTATTCAATCCTAACTATGGCTAAATATCCATACAACATAGTGTTCAAATAGAAATACATTAATTATGCCTATATTTATGCATAGTCAATTCTAACTATGTCTAGATATGGATAAATATCCATACAACATAGTGTTCATATAGAAATAAATTTCCACCCAGTGGCGAATGCGCCAACAGTGTCACTTTTCATGCATACAAGTGTCGCACTATACCCCAGAAGATAGTATATTAAATGACTTTTATTTAAAATTGCTTTTTAAGAGTTATACAGCTGATCCCAGCCTGTGAATAGGATCGCTAACCAAAGTTCAAGGAACATCCAGACTTATGTCCCCTTTGTGTTACAGAAGGTTCGCCTGCATGGTTCCCATCAGGATGATGATGATTCTCTCTGGCCTGCAAGAGAGGCTCTCCGCCCTTGGGTATCGAGGTTGGGAAGGAATGCTCCATCTAGAGGTCCCTATCTCCTCGGAGTGTCCTCTCTAAGGTTGGACGACGACCCCATGGACGGGCAGGTAGGTGGGGATGAGTTTTGAGCCTTCAGCTTTGCAATTACCTACGTCACCGACCTAGGACCCTTAAAGGATCCTGATGTTCATGTTACCCTGCATAAACTGTGACGGCTAAAAGCAACACATTCTAGGGAAAACCAAGGGGCTATGACGCAGCTCTAAGGTATGGTGGTGAGTCAGTGCCGTTCAGGAACTCGGATATAGGTGGTACCATAAATCTGGAGGGCATAGACGTCCTCCCTCTGGGGGACCTAGATTTTACTCCCAGGTACTAGAATTCCCATTCAACGGATTCGTTCGATTGAAAGAGATTGCCTTGGTTAGCTTAGACAAGATACCGAAGGTAACGGCATTATTTCCTAAAGGGCAGGCCCGATCTGTCTGGACCAGGATGTTGTCAGCCTGGGGGGTACGATAATTCCAGGCTCTGCCCTTCCAGTTCGACCTACACGTTTGTTGGTCTGATCGGGTCAGTTGTGGGAAGTACGTTCTGTCTGAGACCTCTATCAGACAGGAATCGATAGTCGGTTTCCCACTCGTCATCACAGCCTTCCTCTGGTTCGACGCTTTTGTATCTGACTCCCCATCATCAGGTGGTCTACCTCACTGATTCCCCAGGTACACAGCCCAACCCCGTTGGGATGTTTTGCCTGCATACAGCCCTAGATCCGAACCCTCAGGCTCCTTTCATGGACACCAGAGAGGAAGCTACAGGAGTAGAAGACAGTCCCGCCATCAAGGCGGACCTAGGAAAAAGGGGGCTCGGAGAAGGGAAGGACCTAGATTCACTCCCTCACAACGCGGTGGTCCCGGTAGAGGGAAGACTTTACCACTTTCGTGACCATTGGACTCGGTCTGTGGGATCATAGCATAATCTCTAACGGTTTGAGATGAAAATGGCCTCAAGGTCCTCCTCCTCCGCCAGTGACCTTCTCCCAGAAATCCACTCCCGTCCTGAAAGAGTACACCACAGGGTTACTCAAGAAAAAGCAATCAAACGACTATCTCTCTGGTACGGACCTTACTTCCCCGTGGGACCGTCACCACCTCTGTCGATCTTACCGACCGCTATTAGCTTGCGCCTATAGCTCGAAACTTCTCTTCTTATCTGGGTTTCCACCTAAGCAGGAAAGCCTTTGTGTTCAAGACATGCCCTTCGGCCTCAACATTGATCCCAGGATATTCACGAAACTGGGAGAGGCAGTGTTAGAACAACTCAGGAACCAAGAGATACAGATCATTGCTTATCTGGCCGGTTGGCTCATTTGGGCCCGGCCGGCCATAGAAGGCAACAGAGCTACGAAGGAATTACTTCGATTGCTCGACAACCTGTGATTTCGGGTCAATCTCCATAAGTCTCGCCTGCGACCATCAGGCCACTTAGAATGGTTAGCCATTCAGTGGGACCTTTCGAAGCACACGTTGTCTCTCCCTTCCAAAAGTAAGAGGAATAGGTTCCAAGATCAAGAATTTCTCAAGCACAAACAAGTGTCCAAAGAGCCTAGAAAGTATCCTCGGCCTTTTCCAATTCACTTCAGTAACAGATCTCCTAATAAAAGCCAAACTCAAGACATCAATCGATTTTGGAGAAAGAGAGCTACAGTACCTATAAGAAGACAAGGTCTCGAAGATCCCCTCTGTCTGGAAAATGAGACTACGCCCATGGTCCGAACCGAAGAACCTCTCCAAAGCGGTTCCTCTACAATTCCCACCTCCACAAGTGACATTCCATTCAGCCGTGTCTCTAAGTGGATGGGGGGATTTCTCCGAACATCAGATGTTTCAGGTTCTTGGTCACTAGCCATGAAACAGTCCCATATCAATGTTCTCGAAGCCATGGCAGTGTTCTTGACCCTGAAGAGAGAGACTCCTCCGAGGTCGACCCACATCAGAGTAGTGTCAGACAGCACAGACGAGGTACACTACGGAAACAGGGGAGGATCCAAGTCACCCAACCTGAATCAGATCCTGGTCACTTTCTTCGCCTGGGCAACAGAAAAGAACTGGTTCCTGTCAGCACCTCACCTAGCGGGAGGCCAGGATGTGAGAACGGGCTCACTATCCAGGACGAGTCCCCTGGAGTCAGAATTTCATTCCGGTGGATACTCAGGCTCGTTCCAGGCATCCAGGTAGATCTATTCACATCTCAGATCAATCACAAACTTCCTTGTTATGTGACCCCAATCCTGGACCCTCGGGCTCATGTCATGGACGCATTACCCCGGGATTGGAACCATTAGAGGAAGATTTCCCTATCTCTCCCAGTGAATCTTCTAAAAACTTTTACACCGACTGCGCTCCTTCCGGGGCGCAGTGGCTTTAGTACCACCTCACTGCCCAAGAACAGTTGGTTTCCTCTCCTCCTCGAGTGGAAACTCCGTCCCATCCGGATCCCGTTCCTCAAACTGACCCGAGTATTCCAAACTCACTGTGTCAGATTACTCAAGGATGGCCAAAACCCTAACTTTGTAGACTACAGGAAGTTGGCAGCTCGTAGAGACGCGAACATTGAACCGGAAAACGATTTCTTCATCGAATCAGACAAAAGGGACTCGACAATTCGCCAATATGATTCGGCCGTTAACCCCCAAAATAGGTGGTCCCCTTGGAAAGTTATTCCTCTTCTCCAAGATACTTCTCTATGTCCGGTCACCACTCTCAGGGCCTTTTTAGCCACGACTGCTACCCGATCGTCTGGCCCCTTGTTTATCAGAGAACAAGGAGGTACCATTCCCATACGTGGTATTAGGCTATAGATCCTATACTTCATTTAACAAGCCAATCCGGGATCATTTCCCCCAGAAGATGGACTTTGATGACCTTATAAAGTTCACGGGTTGGGAATCTCCTATGGTCTTCAAACGCCACTATCTAATGAACTTACAGGCTCTTAAATACCCAACAGTTGCAGCTGGGAGCCTTATCTCTCCCCAGTGATCTTTTGTTCTTCCTTTCATCCATCTCTTTTCTTCTCCCTCCTACCCGCCACTCGCACCACGACGCCACTTCCTTGGTGGTTCGTTAGCCCTAAGTTTATTACATATTAGGTTATGTTTGTAACTATTATTGATTACCGTTGTTATAGGGTTGGGATATTCTTAGCCATGTCAGTTTTGTAGCATGTTTCCTCTGATACTCGGAGGCTTCCCTGTTATCATGTTTGTTTACCTTAATTATTTATGATTTTCTTTACATGGTGTTGTTTCTCTCCCCTCATTAAATTAGTTGTTATTGTTGGGCTTGGAAGGCATTCTCTGGTACATTTTCACCCAGCGCCACAGGTCGACCCAGAAAAGGGATTTTGACGAAGGAAAAATCTATTTCTGGGGAGAGACCTGTGGCGCCCGGTGAAACCCTTCCCCTTTATTTTACACAATCCCACCCTTTCCTTTCCAAGCCGTCATGACCATTACAGAAGGATGTTGTTCAGATGGCGCTCGCGTCGTGGCGCTGGTGGTTGGCTAGGACCTTTGTATCGGCCCATCCCTTTGGCGAAGGAATTAACTAAATGGAAGGCAACCTGTGAATAGTGGTTTTCACGAGCCTTTGCTTTATACACGACACCCAAAAGGTGCTCGCGCGAGGGTAGTAACCTCAGCATTCCATGCTTTTTTCTTTCTCTGGTATAATTGGAAGGTTTTATCAGAAAAGATATATAAGAAGGACTTTTCACCGGGCGCCACAGGTCTCTCCCCAGAAATAGATTTTTCCTTCGTCAAAATCCCTTTTCTTTGGTTACATTCATTAACATTCATTACCATCAATTTACCATGTCGGCCATTGATCTGTAGATTTGATGTCTGAATTAAGCCTATGTACAACTAAGGCTTTGTTATGTTTTTGGTCCTTATAAATAAGCTTTTAGCTGTTTGACTGACATAAATTAAATCACGTTTTGAATGTGGAAGGCTACATATTACATTATTTTGATTTATAGAGCTACTGTTGTTTTAAATTTTTCAATATTAAACTTAGCCGGTGATCATATAAGCTGTCAGCTCTGCTGCCCGACAGAAAAACCTAAGGACAAAATACGCCAGCGATCGCTATACAGGTGGGGGTGTACATCAACAGCGCCATCTGTCGAGCAGGTACTCAAGTACTCCATGTAAACACAGAACCAATTTTCTCTCTGTCGTGCCACCGGCAAGACCTACTAAATACGCTGTTGCTTACTGGATTGGTTTTCACAGATTTTAGTGAAGTACTCATTTCTAGTTATTAGCTTTCGCTTTGCAGAGGTTATCTTCAATACTTCCTTGCATTCTTTGATTGAATTTTGGATTATTTGTTGACGACTTGGATAGATTTTGAATTCCCCTTTGACTAATTCAAGATGGCTGACCCTTCTCAAGTCCCTAAATACAGAAAGTGTAGTGCTAGGGACTGTTCAAGGCGTCTTCCGAAGGCCTCTATCGATCCGCACACCGTTTGTTCCAATTGTCGGGATAAAGCCTGTCAATTGGAAGATCGATGTGAGGAATGCGTTGGGCTTTCGGAATTCGATTTTCTCGAATTCCTGAAATATTCACGTAGGCTAGAGAGAGATAGAGTCAGGAGAAGTTCATCTCGCTCCGTTGATATTTCCTTTCCCCATGCCCCACAACCTATTCCTTCCCCTGTAGTGGTTGCTCCTGATCCCCCTTCTAGCACTCAACAACCTTCGATGGCGGATATGATGCGTGCCATCCAGGCTCTGGGTGAGAGAGTCGAGTCATTGGCGAGTGACCGTAATCAACTCATGGCAGACGTCAAGGAGTTGAAGGGTAAGAGTGCAGTGGGTAGTGACAAAGTGAGTGGTAGTGTTGTGGAAAGTGTTAGTGTTGCGCTTGAGGGTGCGTCTGTTCGTGCCTGTTGTCCTCCCAGTCCGGGACCTCTTGCAAGCTCCCAAGCCCAGGGGAGAAGCAATGTCGTACGACCAAAGGGTTCGACAGGCTTTAATCAGCGGACAGACGTTCCCTCCGTGGTTTCGGACGTATCTTGCCAAGATCGCCCCACCCACAAGAAGACGAGAGAGCCCATTTATTCCTCGTCTGCGGAAGATGTTTCTCGGAAGAAACAATGGACCAAGGTCTCACGACCTCTCAAACGCAAGGTCCCTTCCGCGCAAGTCCAACGGCCCAGTTGTAGCCACTGGGTCAGTTCGGACTCGCTGCAGTCTTCCGATGACTGCACACCTCCTAAGAGAGGCAAAGCGGTACCGCAACAGGCAGTAACACCGTCTGTTGCCGCACCTGCTACTGTAGACCCTAAGTGGGCTTTGCTGCAGACCATGCAGACACAGTTGTCATCTTTAATGCAGGACTTTCGTGCGGAGAAGGTTGACGCTGCACCCGTTAGCCTACAACCAACCACGGTTGTGCGTCCAGTTGACGCTGAGGCTACCTTCTCCCGCACTCCAGCTGTGAGAGTCCCGCCACCCATGCGCACTGTACCCTGCCAGCCGCATGTTGACGTTCGCCGACGCACGGAACCCTCCGTTGACGTTCGCGAGTTACAACAACAACAACCTCAGTTGTTTTGTTTTGACGCGGTGCGTCAACCTCCGCAACCCACTGTGGTTACCCCTACTCGCCCACAGCAGACTAGACAGTCAGGAGTAGACGCTTTGCGCCCCCGCGCAGCTATGGTTGTTGCCAGCTCACAGACTGGCCAACAGTTCCATGACGTTGCGTCCAGTGCAGTCACGCATGCACCCGTGCTGCCGGACTCAGCTGACCAGCCAATGCCTACTCCTTTGCCGCTTCCTCCTCAGCATTCAGACGATGGACTCTCTGATGATGACGACGCTGCACACCTTGACGACCCGCACACGGACATCGACGAACCCAAGACCACGCCTCCCTCCTTGGACTTTAGGAAAGTACTTGCACTGTTCAAGGATATGTATCCCGATCAGTTTGTTTCTGCGGCCCCACGCTCACCTCCATCTGAGTTCGCTTTAGGCACTCAGTCATCCACGCCTGCCTTTACGAAGCTCGTCCTCGCCCGCTCGTCCAAGAGAGCTTTAAGGGTGTTGGGAGATTGGATGCAGTCCAAAAAGCACCTTGGGAAGACAGCATTCTTGTTTCCCCCTGCGAAACTCGCTTCCAGATCGAGCGTCTGGTATGCCACGGGAGAAGTTCTCGGCTTGGGAGTTCCTGCCTCTGCCCAGGGCGACTTCTCAAGTCTAGTAGACTCTCCCCGCAGGCTGGCCATGAGACGCTCCAAGATTTGTTGGACTCCTTCAGATTTAGATCATCTGATGAAAGGAGTGTTCAGAGCCTTCGAAGTGTTTAACTTTTTGGATTGGTGTTTGGGAGCGTTGAGCAGGAAGACCTCCCCTTCTGACAAGGAAACTTCCATGCTCATTATGTCCTGCATGGACAAGGCCATACGGGACGGTTCCAGTGAGCTTGCGGCTTCGTTCGTTTCCGGGGTCCTTAAGAAACGGGAAAACCTTTGCTCCTTCTTGTCAGCTGGAGTAACACAATGTCAGAAATCGGAGCTTATGTTTGCTCCTCTCTCGAAGTGCCTTTTCCCAGAGGAGTTGATCAAGGAGATTGCTGCCTCCTTGATTCAAAAAGACACGCATGACCTGGTTGCGTCATCCGCACGCAAAGCCACCCCTTTGGCTACCGTGTCTAGACCCAGGATGGATACTCCAGCGTCAAGATTTATTCCGCCCTTTCGTGGCAGAGCCACCAGCATAGGAGGTGCTCGTGCCGAAGGGAAACGTGGGAGCAAGAAGAAAGGTACCAAGTCCTTTAGAGGCAGAGTCTGACTGCCACCTTCTTCAGACAGCAGTGGGAGCCAGACTCAAGAACTACTGGCAGTCCTGGGAGAACAGGGGCGCAGATGCACAATCTGTGAAGTTGCTCAGAGAAGGGTACAAGATCCCATTCTTGCGCAAGCCCCCTCTAGCAACGACTCCCATCGACCTCTCTCCCAGGTACAGAGAGGAGGACAAGAGACTAGCGTTGATGCAAGAGGTGTCTCTCTTACTAGAAAAGGGAGCGGTAGTCAAAGTCCGGGACCATCAATCCCCGGGCTTCTACAACCGTCTCTTCTTAGTGGTAAAGAAGACAGGAGGGTGGAGACCGGTGCTAGACGTCAGTGCTCTGAATGTCTTTGTCACAAAGCAGACGTTCGCCATGGAGACGACAAAGTCTGTTCTAGCAGCGGTCAGGAAGGAAGACTGGATGGTCTCTTTAGACCTCAAGGACGCTTACTTTCACGTCCCCATCCACCCAGATTCCCAACCTTTTCTAAGGTTCGTTTACGGGAAGGTTGTCTACCAATTTCAAGCCCTGTGCTTTGGCCTAAGCACGGCGCCTCTTGTCTTTACGAAACTGATGAGGAATATTGCCAAATTCCTGCATTTAGCAGACATCAGAGCCTCCCTCTATTTGGACGACTGGCTTTTAAGAGCTTCGTCCAGTCGTCGCTGTCTGGAGAATCTAAAGTGGACTCTAGATCTGACCAAGGAATTGGGTCTCCTGGTCAATATGGAAAAGTCCCAACTGGTCCCATCCCAAACTTTAGTGTACCTAGGGATGGAGATTCACAGTCAAGCTTTTCGGGCTTTTCCGTCGGCCCCCAGAATAAGTCAAGCCCAAGGATGCATCCAGAACATGCTAATGAAGGACCGATGTTCAGTCAGACAGTGGATGAGTCTGATAGGGACGCTTTCATCACTGGACCAGTTCATTGCGTTAGGGAGACTGCACCTCCGTCCCCTTCAATTTCACCTGGCTGTTCACTGGAGAAAGGACAAGACGCTAGAAGCGGTCTCGATCCCTATTTCCGAGAAGATGAAGTCATCACTGACCTGGTGGAAGGACAACATCAACCTCAGAGAGGGTCTGCCCCTGACTGTTCAGACCCCCAACCACGTTCTCTTCTCGGACGCATCGGACACGGGCTGGGGTGCGACATTAGACGGTCGGGAATGCTCGGGCACCTGGAACTCGGAGCAAAGAGCGTTACATATCAACTGCAAGGAGCTACTGGCAGTTCATCTGGCCTTGAAAAGCTTCAAGTCCCTCCTTCTAGGCAAGGTGGTGGAGGTGAACTCCGACAACACCACGGCCTTGGCGTACATCTCCAAGCAAGGAGGGACCCATTCTATGAAGTTGTACGAGATCGCAAGGGACCTCCTCACCTGGTCAAGAGATCTAAACCTGTCTCTAGTAACGAGGTTCATTCAAGGCAACATGAATGTCATGGCGGACCGCCTCAGTCGGAAGGGTCAAATCATCCCAACAGAATGGACCCTTCACAAGAATGTATGCAAGAGACTTTGGGCCACATGGGGCCAACCTACCATAGATCTCTTTGCAACCTCAATGACCAAGAGGCTCCCAAATTATTGCTCGCCAATCCCGGACCCAGCA
This sequence comes from Palaemon carinicauda, assembly GCF_036898095.1. NCBI lineage: Eukaryota > Metazoa > Arthropoda > Malacostraca > Decapoda > Palaemonidae > Palaemon > Palaemon carinicauda. The sequence continues at coordinate 51,193,411 of NC_090764.1, read as the reverse complement.
GCAGTTCATATAGATGCTTTTCTACTGGATTGGTCCCATCTAGACCTTTATGCATTCCCCCCGTTCAAGATTGTCAACAAGGTACTGCAGAAGTTCGCCTCTCACGAAGGGACAAGGTTGACATTGGTTGCTCCCCTCTGGCCCGCGAGAGAATGGTTCACCGAGGTACTGCAATGGCTGGTGGACGTTCCCAGAACTCTTCCGCTAAGAGTGGACCTTCTACGTCAGCCACACGTAAAGAAGGTACACCCAAGCCTCCACGCTCTTCGTCTGACTGCCTTCAGACTATCGAAAGACTCTCGAGAGCTAGAGGCTTTTCGAAGGAGGCAGCCAGGGCGATTGCTAGAGCAAGGAGGACATCCACTCTTAGAGTCTACCAGTCGAAGTGGGAAGTCTTACGAAGCTGGTGCAAGTCGGTATCAGTATCCTCAACCAGTACCTCTGTAACTCAAATAGCTGACTTCCTTTTATACCTGAGGAAGGAAAGATCTCTTTCAGCTCCCACGATCAAGGGTTACAGAAGCATGTTGGCAGCAGTCTTCCGTCACAGAGGCTTAGATCTTTCCAACAACAAAGATCTACAGGACCTCCTTAAGTCTTTTGAGACCTCGAAGGAGCGTCGTTTGGCCACACCAGGTTGGAATTTAGACGTGGTACTAAGATTCCTTATGTCAGAAAGGTTCGAGCCACTACAATCAGCCTCCTTTAAAGATCTCACTTTAAAGACTCTTTTCCTCGTCTGCTTAGCTACAGCTAAAAGAGTCAGTGAGATACACGCCTTCAGCAGGAACATCGGATTTTCATCTGAAACGGCTACATGTTCTTTGCAGCTTGGTTTTCTAGCCAAAAACGAACTACCTTCTCGTCCTTGGCCAAAATCGTTCGATATTCCAAGCCTTTCTAATTTGGTTGGAAATGAACTAGAAAGAGTCTTGTGCCCTGTTAGAGCTCTTAAGTTCTATTTAAAACGAACTAAACCTTTACGAGGACAGTCAGAAGCTTTATGGTGTGCTATTAAGAAACCTTCTTTACCTATGTCGAAGAATGCAGTTTCCTATTATATTAGACTGTTGATACGAGAAGCTCATTCCCATCTGAATGAGGAAGACCATGCTTTGCTGAAGGTAAGGACACATGAAGTTAGAGCTGTCGCAACTTCAGTGGCCTTCAAACAAAACAGATCTCTGCAGAGTATAATGGACGCAACCTATTGGAGAAGCAAGTCAGTGTTCGCGTCTTTTTATCTTAAAGATGTCCAGTCTCTTTACGAGAACTGCTACACCCTGGGACCATTCGTAGCAGCGAGTGCAGTAGTGGGTGAGGGCTCAACCACTACATTCCCCTAATTCCATAACCTTTTTTAATCTTTCTCTTGAAATGTTTTTTATTGTTGTTTTTGGGTTGTCCGGAAGGCTAAGAAGCCTTTCGCATCCTGGTTGATTTGGCGGGTGGTCAAATTCTTTTCTTGAGAAGCGCCTAGATTAGAGGTTTTGATGAGGTCCTTTAGTATGGGTTGCAACCCTTGATACTTCAGCTCCTAGGAGTCGCTCAGCATCCTATGAGGATCGCGAGGCTCAGTAAGGAAGACGTACTTAAAAAGGCAGAGTAATTGTTCAAGTCGACTTCCTTACCAGGTACTTATTTATTTTATGTTTGTTATTTTGAATAACTGCTAAAATGAAATACAAAATACTTAGCTCTTAATAATGTAAACATGTAATGCTGGTCTCTACCTACCCCCCTGGGTGTGAATCAGCTTATATGATCACCGGCTAAGTTTAATATTGAAAAATGTTATTTTTATTAATAAAATAAATTTTTGAATATACTTACCCGGTGATCATATATTAAAGGACCCTCCCTTCCTCCCCAATAGAGACCCAGTGGACCGAGGAGAAAATTGGTTCTGTGTTTACAGGGAGTACTTGAGTACCTGCTCGACAGATGGCGCTGTTGATGTACACCCCCACCTGTATAGCGATCGCTGGCGTATTTTGTCCTTAGGTTTTTCTGTCGGGCAGCAGAGCTGACAGCTTATATGATCACCGGGTAAGTATATTCAAAAATTTATTTTATTGATAAAAATAACATTTTTATTGTGCTGATATTTGGAAATGCTCCTCATATACTTTTTTAAAAATTGTAGTAGGAAACCGTTTCCTCTAACTGGGTGTTATAATGTCCAGATGCAGAAAAAGGAATCCCTCTTTCACAGTGGAGAAATATTGTAGAACATTAAACAAAAATTATCAAGGTTATGCCCATCTGTAAAAGATTTAATTTAGAAAACTATAAAAAACTTAATACAATTAAAGAATAATGCCACTGAGACAGCTATGATATTCAATAAAAATCTTGTTTTATTCCTAGACAGAAGACCTTTTTCATGAGTTTATGAGGATACCATGTGCAAATAGGGATTCAATGGAAGAAATTATTTATCAGTCTCCTCTAGTGCCAGATGTAATGATGCCTGTATGGACTAAAATTTTGGATCTACTAGAGGAAAAGAGGTGAGTTTTATTTTTCTCTAGAATTTTAGATTATCATACATTAATGATTTAAATTAAAGTTTGTAGAATAGAATATTTTGTATTAATTCCATTTTAGGGTATTGAGCAGTTGATAAATGCCCCTAACATTATTTTCAATGGGCTATTGTAGATTGTTTGTTGATATTTCAATTACCCTTGCTTAGTTATATCCTTTAAGGTGAGAGTTTCTCAGCCATGAAATGAAAAATGAAATTTTCCGTAAATAATTTACTTAACACCCCCCTACATCACCTGAGCCAGTTCATTGCGTAAGGTGGTGAATGATTAGCCCATCAATTTTCTTTTATCAATAAGATAAGCTACTCAAATTTATTTTCTCTAAAATCAAATTCAAATTTATTTTGTCCTCATTTTTAATTTTGTTGGTTTTGCTTAATTTCATTAGTCCAAGGTCATGTCTGATATATTCCCACGTACTTTCTCTGTTTTTGGTGTCTGCATTCATTGGTAGATTGTTGAAAGTGATGAGCTAGCTAGCTTCGTGCTTAATAAGTGTTGTGTTATTTTTTTATTTTTCAATTTGGTGCACTTTCATTACAGGAAAATTATAATTATAGCATTGTAAAGTATCTAAATCATTCTCAATTAAAACACAAAGACTAATTTCTAGCTTTGTTGACAAGTGTGTCCTTCTTTTCCAGTAACATACCAAATATTATTACATTAATTTTGTATATAGGCTGTTACTTGTTATCATAAGTAATGTGTGTACTGCTGCAGTCTTCTTATTCTTCCCCACCGTTATCCCTACTAAGGGGTCGGTTGCCTGATGCGCCCTCTCCAATGTCTTCCACCAAACCTCTTCTCCCCATCCTTCACCTTATCTCGCCATCTAATTCTCTGCCTCCCTCTTGATTTTTTCCCAATAACAGGTTCCTCCCAAGCCCTCTTCATTCCTTCCTCACCGTCTATTCGCAACTCGTGCCCACAGCATCTCAGTCGTGACATTCTTATCATCTCTGTAATCTTTACTGCCCCTGCTTTTCTTCTTATTTCATCATTTTCCAATCTTTCAAGAAGTAATATTCCCATAATCCACCTCAGGATTCTCATCTCTATTCTCTCAAGCTTTGCTTCCTCTTTTCGTCTTAAAGCCCAAGTGTTTGATTCATACATTAAAATTGGTCTTATTACTGTGCTATAGATCTTGACTTTTACCTTGATTGTCCGTTTCTTATCACATAACACTCCTGCAACCTCCCTCCACTTTCCCCTACTGCTTTTATCCTATTTTCAACTTCGGCCTCGCATCCTCCCTCCTGATTTATAGTAGATTCCAAGTCTCTCAACTGTTCCACCTGTTTTATAACTGCTCCTCTACCTTCGTGTATAGCCATCCTGTCTCTACCTTCCTTACTGCTCACCTTAGCTTCAGTCTTTATCCACATTTACCCTCAATCCACCCCTTTCCAGTCTCTTGCCACTGTACCACCTTTCTCTGTAATTCTTCCTTATTTTTTACCAAATCCTCTGCCTATAGCAACTCCCACAACTCTTCATTTCTGACCCCTTCACTTAACTCATCCAGGAACAACACAATTGAAAACGGGCTTAATGCTGACCCCTGGTGTAATCCAACACTAACCTCAAGGGTTTCTATTTCTCCAGCTGTTATTACTTTTGTCTTTGTTCTTTTGTATACTATCTCTACCATTCTAACCAACTTCTCAGGGACTTTCCTCTTCCTCAAGCATCAAAACATCACTTCTCTTGGTTTTCTGTCATAAGCCTTCTTAAAATTTACAAAAGCACAGAAGAGCTTCTGGCTTCCCTCTAGTCTCTTTTCCTGTAACTGCCTCACTATAAAGATGGCATCCACAGTCCCTCTCCTCCTTATTAATCCTTACTGCTGTTTCCCAATCTTTACAATCTCTCTCAACCTCTCATCCAGTACCCCCTCTAAAACTTTCAAACCATGCTCTTGTTAGTTTAATTCCCCTGTACTTACCTTATGTCTTGATGTCACCTTTCTGCTTGAATGTAGATACCATTAAACTCCTCCCAATCTTTAGGTATTATTTCCTCTTCCCATATTGCTCTCAACAAATCCAGCATCCATTCTTCCCCCTCTTTAGCTAGTACCTTGACCATTTTAGTTTAAAACTCTGATGGGCCTGGTGCTTTATCATTCTTCAATTTACTCAATGCCTACTTCACTTCAGTATTTTGTATCTCCATCACTGGCCCCTCCACCTTTGTGCTTTTCCCAGCTCCTCTTTCTCATTTTCAGTACAGTATTTGATAGTTGCTCGTAATATTCTTTCCATCTCCTCTTAGTGTCATCATCTCTATACAATATATTTCCATCTCTGTCCCTGGTGACTACCAGTTGCCCCAAATCCTGTCTTTGCCTTTTCCTCAAGTTTGAAATCTTATGGATATTCTTTTCTCCTTTTGTTCCTAGCCTTTCATTTAACTGCTCTACTGTTCTCCCAATAGCTATACCTACTTTCCTCCTAGAATCTTTTTCCTCCACTCTGTACCGTTCCTTTACTTCCTTTGTCTGTCGTACTTTCCAGTCCTTAAATGCCTTTGATCTCTCTCTCTCTCTCTCTCTCTCTCTCTCTCTCTCTCTCTCTCTCTCTCTCTCTCTCTCTCTCTCTCTCTCTCTCTCTCTCTCTCTCTCTAACACATGCTTCCCCCTAAATCATTTTACAGTTCATCATAATTTTCTTGTCTATTTCTCTAACCAATATGTAACCCACTTGACGACAAAAATAGATTTTTCCTACGTCAAAATCCGTTGTAATCCATTTGGCTTTTGACTCCTCCACTTTCATAGGTTATCAGATGCTTATCCAGCTTCTGAAACCTAGTATTTATACATGCCGATTCAAAACTCTGAGCCATCTCCTCATATCCGTCCCTTTTCTTCCCCACTCTGCCATTCGTGTCTGCTCCTATGATTAGCTTCTCTTCCACTTTTACTATGCTAATAGAAGCCTCAAACTGTTGTCTAAATATTTTTTTTTCTTGTTCCTCACAACATATTTGACGGGCATATGCTGAGATTATAATTATTATCTGATTCCCTATTATCATTAGGATATTTAAAAGTCTATCATTTATTTTCTTTACTCCTACAACTATTTCTTTCCAGTTATTACCTATTATGATCCCAACTCCATTTCTTCTCTCTTGCGACCTGCTGTAATAGAGTTTGTACCCATTTCCTATCTCTAGTTACATTTCCTTTCCATCTAGTTTTGTGTAGACACAAGACATCTATCTTCCTTCTCTCCATCACATCCACTATCTCCCTCAATCTTCCTGTTAGTGTACCAACATTCCAAGCATCCACTTTGATTTCCCATATTCTACCTTGCTACTTTGGCCGCAGTCATGAACCTTGCAGTACCCCTCGTCCATTTATCATGCTAGTAGGGGGATCCCGATACGCACTGCTTACAGGGGATGCCCTAGCCGCATCCACATTTCTATTAGTATCAGGCATGGTTCCTAATTTGGCAGAGGAGTTTTACGATTGCATGCCCTTGCTGTCATCAACCACAGTTATTGCCGGTTGGCCTAGCCTTTGACTAAATATGCCAACTGCAAAGCAGCAGTTTCCACAGTTACTGGCAGTGGGCCTAGCCTTTTGCTAAAGTGCTTACCTGTAAATTAATTGTATTATTAACATTTTTGTCATGGATTTCTCATTCATGGTAAGTGTAAGGAAGCTGGCTTATTTGAATTTTGGCTTTATTTGTAGAAGCTTGAAATGTATATTACATGGTTACTGCGAGACATTACTCGGTAAGAACTAAAAGAAATGCACTCTTTATGAGGTGGTCTTGATATACTGAAGTACACTTGCAATATTTATTTTGTTCCGTAACTGAAATACAAACCACGCTATTTACATTGGGGTTTACCTTTCGGCGTAGCTGGAATGACGAGCCAATAGTTTTTAACGAGGGTTAACTACCCCCGCGCTAGTTAGCGGGGGTAGGGGAAGGTGTAGCTTGCTTCCCCTCCCCCCCACACACCGGTGATTTGCTTCACTTCACTTTTGGCTCCGGCGATGAACAGACGTGTCTGTCCATCGTCCTCGTTAACAGCCTTAATCTTTTTTTGCTTTTTCTTCCAGTTTGTGTGTGTGCGTTTTGAAGTTGGCCTCACCCTTTATTGTTCACCATATGCAAGTGCCCTGGTATTGCCGGTCGCCCTTGCGGTACTTTTATGTCTGAGGTGGACACAGATCTTCACACCCTTTGATCGCAGGGTCGAGGCCGACTGTGTGACAAAGAGAATACGTGTAGTGAGTGCAGGGAGTGGTCTGCCTCCCAGTGGGAGAGGTTTGGCTGCCGGCGTAAGAAGAAGTCCAAGAGAGACCGTTCTCCTTCCGGGGTTGCCTTGAAGGAGGAAGGCTCTCGGGACTCTCCTTTCGCCGCCCAAACCTCCTCCGAAGGTCCCCCTCGTTCGACTCCTAAGGAGAGACCGCCGAGTGGGAGCGCAGGCCCTAGTTCTGTTTCCCGACCTTGGATTGGGGGAGAGGGCGTCACCTCCCATAGCGGGGCGGTTCCTCCTCCTCCTCCGGGGGAGGTTGTTGCTAATGAATCCTTGTCTAATGATGATCTTTTTCAGATTTGGGCTTCCTTGGGGCTTAAGCGCCTGCCCTCCAGGGAAGCCCTGATTGACCTTGTCCAGTTAGGGGCCGCTGTTAAGCAGTCGCAGGTGATAGCAGAGGTAGATCCTCTGTTTGTCGTCGACGTCGTGGTGGCAGAGGCTTCCGACGGGTCGGGTCAATCCTCTGCAGGTACTGTTGTGGATGATGGTGCTGAAGGCTCTCCTCTCCCTTCCGTACATCTTTCGAAGGGGGAAGGGAGTCCCGCGGGCTCTTCTGCTGCCAAGCCTCCCTCTAAGGGGAGTGCTTTGACTGAGACTCCCCTTCGGAGGACTGATGGTCCTGACAGTCTTCCTCGTGGCCGCCTTCGCCGTATGGCTCACCGTCCGCTGGGCCACAAGGGCCTCCCGTCTCCCTATAAGGGTGCTAAGAGGCGCCTTTTTGAATCTTCGCCTCCTTCCTCCGAGGGGGACTCTCCTCGCCGTAAGCAGCCTGCAGCTCCAGCTTCCTTAGACCTCTCTGGGGATCGGTCTCCTACGCCTTCCAGACCTTCAGCTTCTGGTGCAGATGTCCAGCAGCCTGACCTCGTCACCTGACGGGCAACGGTCCCTTCGGGGCAAAGGGATTCTTCCCTTGCGCATCAGGGTTCCCCAGCGCGCCCTTCTGCAGTGTTAGCGCACAGGCGCTCCCCTGCTCGTCAGCGCTCTCCTGATTGTCAGCGTTCTCCTGTTTGCCAGCGCTCTCCTGATGATCGCCCCTCTACTCGCCAGTGCTCTCCTGAGGACATCCTTCAGCCTGTTGTTCCTGTTGAGCGCCCAGTGCGCCAGCGTTCCCCTGCGCGCCCTTCTGCAGTGTTAGCGCACAGGCGCTCCCCTGCTTGTCAGAGCTCTCCTGATCGTCAGCGCTCTCCTGTTCGTCAGCGCGTTTCTGATGACCATCGCCCCACTGCTCGCCAGCGCTCTCCTGAGGACTCTGAACATCCTGCTGTTACTGTTGTGCGCCTTGCGCGCCATAAGTCTCCTGAGCGCTCTAGTTTGGCCAAGGACTCTTCTCCTCGCCCTCGCGATCCTGCTCGTCAGCCTGTTCCAGCGCAACAACGCTCGCGGTCTCCAGCGCGTACTTCCAAAATACCTGTACGCCCACCCGCCTCCTGTTCCTGAGCCCGTTCGTGAGCGTTCGCCTCTGCGCCCCGCGCTGGCAGTTCCCTCACAGGATTCCACGCGTCGCCCTCTTGCTCGCCAGCGATCACAGACGCATCAACATTCGCCTGCTCGTCAGCAATCTCCTGCGCGTCAACGGTCCCCAGCTCGTCAGCGATCACCTGAACATCGGCGATCTCCAGACCGCCCGCGTGACCTATCGCCTGCGCGCAAGCATTCTCCAACGTGCCGTCGCCCAGAGGATCTGGAGGGACATGGGTCGCCTTCTGTCAGCTCGCCCTCGTGCGGTCGTTCCCCTACGCGGTCTACGCGCTATCACTCGCCAACACGCCACCATGCGCCAGCGCGCCAGCGCGCCAGCGCGCCAGCGCGCCAGCGCTCGCCTACGCGCCAGCGTTCACCAGCGCGCCATCGCTCTCCCACGCGTTACAGGTCTCCTGAACAACATCGTCAGCGGTCATCGGAGCAATCTCGTTCGCCCACGCGTCAACACGCTCCCTCGCCGACGCGCCAACGTGCTCGATCACCAGCTCACCCATGCGCTCGTTCGCCTGTGCGCCCTTGCGCCCACTCGCCTGCACGCCCGCGTGACCGCTCGCCTGCGCGCAATCGCCGTTCGCGTCGGGTTTCGCAGCCCGCGACAGCAGCAGGGACGCGTGTCGCCAGACCGCACTCAGGATTGCCTCCGCCGAAGCGCAGGACTCTTGTGCAGGATAGGGAAGACACATCAGAGAGGTCAGTACAACTTTCTTCCCCCCTTCCTTTTCAGGCAGGTCCAGTGGTGTCCACTCCGAAGGATCGCCTGATCCCCTTCCCTCCAGCGGGAATTTCGGACTCTGTGTTTGTGTCGCGACAGTCTTGGTTTGGTCCTCTGATGCGGGCGTTAGTGAAGGCTATGAAGCCGGCACTCGCCGATCAAGGACACAAGCCAACAGCTGCCTCGCTCCCGCTGAAGAGAAGGAGAGGAGTGGACTTCATGGTGACTTCCCCCTGGGAGAAGTTGGTTCCTAAGAGGTCTGTCAGGAAGGCTCCATCCCCTTCGCAGGCGCTTTCTTCTTCTCCCGAGGACGAGGCTTTTCCGTCCTCGGATGAATCCAGTGAGATGATAGTCTCCCCCTGGGCACCAAGGGGGGAGTCGTCTCCTCATGGAGGAGAATCGTCTCGCGCGGAGGGCGCTTTCCGAACCTCTTTGTTGGGGTCGTGTATCCCGCCCAGGAGGGAACCCAAGGACTCCAAGACAATCCCGAAGTCGTCTTCTAGAATTCGTCAGGAACCAGCAGCGCCCCGGGAGAACGTCCACGCATCTCCCCAGGAAGAGATTCCGGGGACGGGAGACTTAGCTGCCAGTCCGCAAGGAGGAGACCAGCAGGAGTCTGAACATGCCTTCTGGCAGGTCCTGAGCCTGATGAGGGAACTCAACGGGTTCATGGGCCCCGTGATCGCCCCCCGAGAAGGCAAGGACACGGTCCTGGACCAGGTGTTCGGTACTCAGAAGCCCCCTAAGACCAGTGCGGCTCTGCCCTGGTCTCAGGGGTTGAAGAGTGCTAGAGCCAGGGCCAATGCCCAACTCGCAACTCTTGCTTCCTCCAGTCGTTTCTCTGCCGGGAACAAACTCCTCCCACCTCCTCGTCTCCAGCAGAGGAGGTATTTTGAGATCTTGGGGGAATCTAGTCTCGCTCTTCCTCTCCATCATTCCGTCGAAGAGCTTGCTAAGGGAGTTCCTCTCGAGAAGCTCTCTGCCCGGCAGGTGACATTCTCGTCGTCGGAGATCCTGAGCCATGAGAAGGTCGCGAAGTGCGCCATGCAGGCCACTTCATGGTTGGATATATGGCTAGGGACTCTGGGCATCCTTTTGCGCTCCGAAGACTCGTCTAAGGAGACCAATAGGAATGCCCTGGAGACCTTCTTACTCTCAGGCACCCGCTCCATCGAGTTCCTGTCACACCAGGTTACCACCCTGTGGGCCAACTCGGTATTGAAGCGGCGTGATGCAGTGACAGAGAAGTTCCACCCGAAGGTCCCCGCCGTGGATGTCTGTAGGCTCAGACATGCTTCCCTCCTAGGGGAGAATCTGTTGGAGCCCCAGGATATGGAGCGAACGGCTGAGAGATGGAGGAAGTCTAGCCAGGACTCCCTCCTCCATAGGGCCCTTACAGCTCGGCCCTATAAGCCTCCAGCTCCGCAGCAACAGCAGCAGCAGCCTCGCAAGACACCAAAGCAGGCACCGGCAGCTAAGAAAGTTGTGTCTAAGCCCCAGCCCTTTCCAGCCAAGGTCAAAAGGGGCAGTAAGTCCTCCAGGGGAGGCAAGACTCCTAGAGGGAGCGGCCGCGGCCGCAAACACTAGGAGTGGCAGTCCCCCGGCGTGTCCACCTGTGGGGGATGCCTTCAACGTTGCGTGCACAGGTGGCAGCAACACGGGGCCGATGCTTGGACGATTTCTGTGATCGGCCAAGGCTATCGCGTCCCGTTCATAACATCTCAACCTTCCCTGACAGTGAATCCAGTGTCGTTGAGCTCCTATGCCATGGGATCGGTAAAGGGGCTAGCCCTTCGGGCAGAAGTCGAGACCATGCTCAAGAAGGATGCTCTCCAGGAGGTCGTCGACGGCTCCCCAGGCTTCTTCAGTCGACTCTTTCTTGTAAAGAAGGCGTCTGGAGGCTGGAGACCTGTCATTGACCTCTCGGCTCTGAACGGGTTTGTCAAGCAAACTTTGTTCAGTATGGAGACAGCGGACACGGTCAGACTTGCGGTGAGACCTCTAGACTTCATGTGCACACTGGATCTAAAGGACGCGTCCTTCCAGATCCCAATCCATCCGTCTTCCAGGAAGTACTTGAGATTCAGCCTAGACGACAAGACCTACCAGTTCAAGGTGCTGTGTTTCGGTCTCTCCACAGCACCTCAGGTGTTCACCAGAGTGTTCACCCTGATTTCATCTTGGGCGCACAGGAACAGCATCCGTCTCCTTCTCCTTCGTTATCTGGATGACTGGCTGATTCTAGCAGACTCGGAGTCGACCCTTCTTCGACACCGAGACAGGCTTCTGAGTCTTTGCCAGGATCTGGGGATCGTGGTAAACCTCGAGAAGTCCTCTCTGCAGCTGTCCCAACGACTGGTTTATCTAGGTATGTTGTTAGACACCAATCTCAACAAAGCCTTTCCATCAGACGACAGGATAGCAAGGCTGAGGAGGGTGGCGGAACCCTTCCTCAGGCGAGAAGAGCTTCCCGCCCAATCGTGGTTGCATCTCTTAAGTCACCTGTCCTCCCTGGCTCGTCTGGTTCCAAACGGCCGCCTCAGGATGAGATCCCTGCAGTGGCGGCTCAAGTCCCGGTGGAATCAAGGATCCGATTCCCCGGACGTACAGGTCCCGATAGGATCTTTGGAACGGACGGACCTGCGGTGGTGGCTGGTCGACGAGAACCTGCGAAAGGGAGTGAATCTTCTCGTCCTCCCCCCCGGAATTGACACTGTTTTTGGACGCGTCATAAGAAGGGTGGGGGGCGCACGTTCTGAACCAGAGGACCTCAGGCTTTTGGTCAGAATCAGAAAAGTACCTGCACATCAACCTGCCAGAGTTGAAGGCCGTCTTTCTAGCTCTTCAACAGTTCCAACGGACCCTGGCGGGTCACTCCGTGGTGGTGATGAGCAACAACACCACAGTAGTGGCTTATATCAACAAGCAGGGAGGTACTTTTTCGCAGCAGCTATCCCATCTTGCAGTAGAGATTCTGAGGTGGACCGAAGTCCTCTCGATAACATTATCAGCTCGCTTCATTCCAGGCAAGAGGAATGTGCTCGCCGACAGTCTGAGCATGGCTTCGCAGATAGTGAGTACTGAGTGGTCTTTGGATCCTCAGATAGCCAACAAAGTCTTGACTTTGTGAGGTTCCCCGACCGTGGACCTGTTCGCGACATCGTTGAATTTCAAGCTGCCTCTGTACTGCTCCCCAGTCCCGGACCCCAAGGCTCTCTGGCAAGATGCTCTCCAGCAATGGTGGGACAACATCGACGTGTACGCCTTCCCACCGTTCTGTCTGATGAGAAGGGTGCTCAACAGGACCAGACTATCGGTCAACTGTTCGATGACTGATAGCTCCGCTATGGCATTACGCGGAATGGTTCCCGGACCTTCTGCAGCTCCTGACGGATCTCCCGAGAGAACTTCCCCCACGACGCGAGCTACTCAGACAACCCCACTCCAACATCCCTCACAAGGCCGTGGCCTCGCTTCGGCTTCACGCCTGGAGACTGTCCAGCATCTCCTCACGGAGAGAGGCTTTTCGCAACAGGTTGCGGAGAGAATGTCTCGGCACCTGCAAAAGTCCTCTGAGGGAGTCTACCAGGCAAAGTGGAGAGTCTTTTGTGGTTGGTGTCGTGGGAGAGGTATCTCTCCACTCGATGCCACTATTCCAGCAATAGCGGAGTTCCTCGTATATCTGCGGGAGGAAATGCGCCTTTCTGTCTCGGCAGTGAAAGGCTATCGCTCAGCCTTAAGCTTGGCTTTCAGGCTGAAAGGTGTGGACATTTCTTCCTCGCTAGAACTCTCTCTACTCATACGTAGCTATGAGCTTACCTGCCCCTAGTCGGAAGTGAGACCTCCTCCTTGGAACGTGGTTCGGGTTCTCAGGGCTCTTAAGAGACCTCCCTTCGAACCATTACGCCAGGCCTCTGATCGCCACCTGTCTTGGAAGACGGCTTTCCTACTCGCTTTGGCTTCGGCCAAGCGAGTTAGTGAACTTCATGGTCTCTCGTACGACATCGCCCATTCAAGGGGATGGGGGGAGGTAACGTTCAGGTTCGTCCCTGAATTTGTTGCCAAGACTCAGAATCCTGGAGTGCCGGATCCACGGTTCGACTCTTTCAGGATCGCGAGTCTCCGTTCTGTAACAAGCGACCCAGACCAGCTGCTACTATGTCCAGTGAGGTGTCTGAGATATTACTTGAAGAGAACAGCTGCAGTTGGTCCCCAAGTGCGTGCATTGTTTGTAAGCACAGGCAGGACGAAGAGGAGGGTCACCAAGAATACCATCTCAGCTTGGATTCGAAGGGTTATCTACCACGCCTTGAATCCAGACCCTTCTCTGTCACGTCGCCCTAGGGCACATGACGTCAGGGGCGTTGCTATGTCCCTGGCCTTCAAGAGAAACTTCTCTGTGACGCAGGTGCTTCAAGCTGGGGTCTGGAAGCGTCAAACGACCTTCACAGCCCACTACCTGCAGGACGTGACCCACAGGAGCCTCGATACGTTTTCTATCGGCCCTGTGATGGCTGCACAACAGCTGGTCTAACCTCAGGCTCCTTTATGGACAAGTAGTAGTAGGTTGAGGGCGTTGTTACCCGGTTTTAGTCTGCGTGAATGAAAGAGTATGTCTGACCCTTACTTCTTTCTTCATTCTCCCCTCTCTTGGGGAAGCAGCATCCTGGTCTTCGCATAGCTGACCTCGACCTCTGCAGGTAACCCATGCTTCCTTGTGCTCCTAGTATTAAGTTTAATACTGTCGCGTCCCCTATACCCTGACGAGGTGGTATTGGGAACATCCCATCCTAGATTCCTATCTAAAGGTCAACTTCATAGGACGAGTCACGCTTTCCTCCACACACAACTTATGTAGGCCACTCGTTCCTAGCGAAGCAAGGAACTTGTGAGGTGCAGGGGCTCCTTTTCTCAAATGCTACTCACTGGGAGGCGGAGCCCCCGGGCAAAGCCAAAGTCAGTAAGGCTGGGGACTTTCCACCCTTGCTAAGGGGTAAGTCACCCAATGTAAATAGCGTGGTTTGTATTTCGGTTACGGAACAAATGACAAATTCGGAGATAATTTGTATTTTTCCTAACCATACAAACCTTAGCTATTTACACATATTTGCCCACCAGCCCTGGCCCCCAAGTCAAGTCCTACCTCTAAGTGAAGTGAAGCAAATCACCGGTGTGTGGGGGGGGAGGGGTAGCAAGCTACCCCTTCCCCTACCCCCGCTAACTAGCGCGGGGGTAGTTAACCCTCGTTGAAAACTACTGGCTCGTCATTTCAGCTACGCCGAAAGGTAAACCCCAATGTAAATAGCTAAGGTTTGTATGGTTAGGAAAAATACAAATTATCTCCGAATTTGTCATATTACCCGCATAATCTGTCATACACATATTGTAGTTGCTTTTTTCTTTAAAGCCACAGGGATGAGATGATGTAGAAAAGACACTGATACTGTTACTCATGTCACAATTTATTAAACTTTGATAAGTTTTAAGTTGGGGTAAAGTGTTTACTGACATCAGAATAACTTTGCAGTAAGGCGTAAGTAACAGTATTTGTGTTTTTTCTACTTCTCATCCCTGAGCTTTAAAGAAAATGGCAGGTACTATTAGTTTAAGGAAATATGTGATTAACAATGCAAGAATCTAGTGAAGTTGCCATGCTTGTAGTTAGTTAGTAAAGGCTGTCTCATTGAAGTGATAAAGGATGAAATCAAAATTTGAAAAATGCCAAAATTGCTGCACTCTCTTCAGTGACTAAAAGAAGAAATGAGATTTCTAGACTAATAGATAAATGTGATAATCTTTATCAGGTAAAGTTTGAGATGGAAATTTTATGTGAATTGGGTGTTTTTCAAGATGAATGAGTTTAGGAGTATGTGAATCATTTAAATGATTCAAGGTAATGAAGCAAAGTAGGTGAGAGGCACTCAGAAAGTATATTTATTAATGGTTTTATAGCAGATTTAAATTAATAGGTCAAAGTAAAGTGAATTACAATTGACTGAAGATCTTGATATAAAAAGTCTTTTAGGGCGGGTACTAAACAAATACAAAGCTAGATCGCTATCTCGTTCGTAGGCTGGACTTGCTAGCAAAAAGTACCATGAGCATAAATACACAAAAAAAAAAAAAATAATAATAACGGTTCTAAAGGCATAAGGCCAGGGACTTAACCAAGAACCTAAGTGACAGAGTACTAAACGGGCAGACAAAGATGAATTCCCAAACAAGTGAACAAACAATGGCCGCCATGAAAGGCCAGACGGGAATAATAAAACAGACTATACTGGATATAAAACAAAAGCCCGGTACAATAAAAAACTGTCAAAACAAACTATGGTACTTAACATTGGAATGTGTGAAGATGGAGCTTCGGACATGACAAAATAAATCCACGATTGATAAAAAAGACCGAGAGCACCACAAAACAATTCAACACTTTAGATTCCAAAAAGAAGGATGTTGTTCAGATGGCGCTCACGTCGTGGCGTGGGTGGTGTGGCGCTGGGGGTTGGCTAGGGCCTTTTTATCGGCCCATCCCTTTGACGAAGGAATTAACTAAATGGAAGACAACCTGTGAATAGTGGATTTCACGCGCCTTTGCTTTATACACGACACCCAAAAGGTGCTCGCGCGAGGGTTGTAACCTCAGCATTCCATGCTTTTATCTTTCTCTGGTATAATTGGAAGGTTTTATCAGAAAAGATATACAAGGAGGACTCTTTTCACCGGGTGCCACAGGTCTCTCCTCAGAAATAGATTTTTCCTTCGTCAAAATCCCTTTATTCCTCATCTACGAGCAGGACAGAGTCCAGTCGAACTAAACTAGTGTAAGATCTGCTCACCTCAAAGAAAAAACTAATCTGGCAGAACTGCTAGTGCAAAAAGCTGTGATGTAAAAGGCAAAAGTGATTAAAGACCAAGAACTCAAACTTAAGTTGGAGAAGGAGGAGCCAAAACTCCAACTTAAGCGGGAGAAGGAATAGCAAGAACTCAAACTTAGGTAGAAGAAAGAAATAATAATCAAAATTAGAAGAAAAAATGCTATGTCTCAAGCAGAGAATATAAATATAGAGCCATTCCAAACCCAACCTCTCAAGAGGTTCACTCTGATCTGGTATATTGCATTTTTATTTTAATCTATTTATAAAAAGCCAAAGACAGCAAATGACCTAATATTCAGAAATTTTGTTATTCTCCAAAAATACTAATCAAAAGCCTAAAAACAAATCTGGTAGCATCAAACTCAGACCTTCAACAAAAGAATGTAAGTTAAAATTTTGTTATTAAGGCAGAATGGTAACAAGACAATAAACAGACATTGATAATGTCTGAGGTATAAAAGTCACGTTCAGTGTGCAAGAAAAGCTGTGATCGTGATGATTGTTGAAATTTTGCTTAGAAGAACTGTAGAGAGAAAATTTATTTCCTTTAGGAGAGAAAGTTGTGCTCTTGGATGCTTTAGTCACAACCATACTTCTAAAGGATGTCTGAAAAGGAAGCAGTGTAAGACATACTGTAAGAGGCATCCCATATCTTTGCATATTGAAGGATTTAAGCTACATCATGTGACTGAACTCATCTAGCAAAGTAGCAAGTGAAATTATTTTTAACACATGTACTACCAATCAAGTCAGTGAAGTAAGTGCACTATTACAGGTTATTCTCCAATTAAATGTGTATAAGAAAGGCCACAAGGTTGTGGACACTTATGCCCTGTTTTTATTATGGCAACATTGATTGTTTTATCACGGAAAGAGTGCAAGAGCACATAAGTACAATTGGAACAGAAACCAGTTTAAAATTCCTGATAATGCAGGGTGAAAATATTGTGAATTCTTAGGCAGTTAACAATTTGTGTGATACAGATATGAAACGAAACAATACTGTTGATCTACTGAAAACTTAACTTGTCAAGATATCCCTGTGAGTCATCAATATATATCAAAACCAGAATTGCTGAAAAAGTTAGCCATTATAAGGAGTATTGCTGATTTTATTCCTGTTTATTGAATAGGTCTAGAGATAAGTTTGTTGATTGATAGTAAGTGCCGCGAAACTATGCAACCATTAGAGTTACTAACAGCAAAGGGTCAGGTATCCTTTACAGTTCATTACCATAATGGCATGAACTGTTAGTGCCCCTCTACATTTCAAGTACAGTATTCTTAAGAGAAGAAAAGTATTTCATGTTACCATGTTGTTCATCTGGAAATTGATTTGGAAAAAGAGCCTATTCATCCTGCAACTGTAATCAAAATATTTGAAAGAGACTTTAGTAAGAAAGATGTTGGTAGAGGTGTTGATGAAAATGGTCTGTCTCAAGAAGATTAGTAGTTCCTCAAAGAAGTGTTAGAAAACATTCAATTCCCTGGGGTATACTACTGGTTTCCCTTACCATTTAGAACCAATAAAATTAACTTAATAAACAATAGAGAACAGGCGGTGAAATGAGCACAGTAGCAAAGAAGGAAAATGAGACTAAATGTAAAGTACTATCAAGATTATGTGGAATTTGTTGATAAATTGTTGTTTGGAGGATTGTTAATAAGGTTTCAGAGGAGCATTCAGATTATAAACAGTCTGCATGGTATCTTCCTCATTATACAGTCTTTGACTGTGGTGCTAAGTACCAAGATAGTCTCCGTAATGGCAAATTAATGCAAGCTCTTGATATGATGAATTTCTGGGTTGCAGTTCTCACCATGTTTTGTCTAGAAAGGGAGATTTTAATTAATAACATAAAAGCCATGTTCTACTAAGTTTAGGCTCCCAAAGGTAAGCACAAACTTCTAAGGTTTTTATGGTGGCTTGGTGGTGAAATTAAAGAGCATCGTGGGTGTACATATATTTGAAGTAGTATCATTACCTAGCATAGCCATTTATACTCTGAGGGCTGCAACTGACCATGCAAAGGAGAATTATGATCCAGATATACAGTAGAGCACATCATCAAGACCAATTTTTTATATGGATAATTATTTAGTCTGTACCTTCAGAAGAGCAAGGTATTAAGACTTTTGAAAGATGTTACTGCAGCTTTGAAAAAACAGTTGTTTGTCCCATCTCTAAATACAAACCCTATGCTATTTATAGGGGATATTACCTTCGGCGAAGCTGAAAGACAAGCCTTGAGAATTTTAGCGAGGGATAACCACCCCAACTGCTAGTTTGCGGGATGGGTGGGAGTAGCCGACTACCCCACTCACTCACACACTTGGGCTAAGCAACCACTTATGCTTTCTGGCTCAGGAGAAAGCGGTGGTTGCTGCTCCCTCTCGCCAGACTAGCCATTTAAATGATACTTTTATTCTTTTTCTTTTTTCAGTGTGTGTGTACCTTCTTGTTCCGTGCATAACTGACCTGGTCCTGAAGGCTGCTCCTGCGCTACCTTCATGTCCACCCTAGAGACGGACCCTCACCTGCTGTGTCTGGCTTGCTGGGACCATTCGGTGTGATTGGGACAACATCTGTAGTGAGTTTAGGGAGTATTCTGCCTCCCAGTGGGAGAAGTATGGGCGCAGGAAAAAGAAGCCCAAGCTGGATTCTTCGCCTTCAGCGTCTTCCTTGAATTTGAAGTAATCTCGGGCTTCTTTAATTCCCTGATCTCTTCCTGAAGCTGCTCTTCTGCCGGTCCTCTCAGGGGAATGACCGAGTAGCAGCGCAGCCCCATTGACTCCAGGTCAACCTTGTGGGACGAGGGACAGTACCTTTCCCCCCAGCAATTCGGTCCTGTCCTGCTCTATCTCTGATCTCTTATGGTTTTAGCCATTGCTGGGTGTTGATGGTGCCCCTTCGAAGGAAGTTCTGCTTGAACTCCTTCAGTTGGAAGCGCACTCCTACCTCCTCGGAGGTGGAGCCTTCCCCTGTGAGCACAGGTCCTGTTGGCCATCACTTCGACTTTTGGTCTTCTGTGGCTGACGCCGAAGACGATGCATCTTCCCCAGGGGCGGTGAGAGAGCAGAGTCATAGGCAAGTTCCTCCTTCAGGAGAAAATCTCTCTCGTCTGCAAGAGAGACTTCCTCGTGACCAGCTTGTGACTTACGTCTAGGCTTCTCCCCCTATGGCGGAGGTAGAGCTTAGTCCTAGGCAATTTCCTCCTTTGAGAGTTTGTTCCCCCCTTTCCCAAGAGAAAGCTCATGAGCTTATTGTTCCTGCGCAGTTTCCCTCGTCGGAGGATCCTACTTGACGTTCCCCCTCGGGGTTCATCTGGTGAAGAAGTTTCTGACCCCTCGTCAACCTGTGCGTGCTCCTCCCCCTTTTGAATCTTTGGGTTCTAGTCTCACAGGGATCTCATGATGGTCATGCTCAGCCTTCAGTCTCAAGTGACCTCGAGCTTTCAGGCTCTCGTTACATTGTGCTGCTGGGCTCTTGTAACTCTGGGTCCTTCCTCATCACCCTGAGCCTGTGGGCTCTCGTGACCCTAAGCCTCCAGGCTCCCATTGTGTAGAGCCTTCGGGCTCTCGTGCCCCTCGTTACGTTGAGCCCTTGGGCTCTCATTACTTTCGTTAAGTTGAGCCCTCGGGCTTTTGTGAACCTCGTTACTGTGAGCTTTCGGGCTCTCGTGACCTTGGACCTCCGGTTCTTCATTACGCTGAGCCTTTGGGCTCTCATGACCCCCGTTACGCTGAGCCTTCGGGCTCTCGTGACTCCCGTTACGCTAAGCCTTCGGGCTCTCGTGACAATGGGCTTTCCGGTCCTCAATGCGCTGAGCCTGCAGTCTCTCGTAACACTGAGTTTTTCGACTCTCGTCATGCTAAGCCCTCGGGCTCTCATGAAACCTGACCTCTGGGCCCACGTGACAATGATTCTTTGTGTTCTCGTGACATAGAACCCTCAGGTTTGCGTCATGCTGAGCCTTCGGGCTCATGAGACCCTGGGCCTCCAGGTTTAAGTTATGTTTGGCCTGTGTCCTTTCATACCTCAAAACCTCCAGGTGTGCGTTGCGCCGAACCCCTCGGTTCTCGTGGCCTTGAGCTTTCGGGCTCTAATCGTGCTGAACCTTTGGGCTCTCAGGACCTCGAACTTTTGAGTTCTCGTAGCGCTGAGCCCGCGGGCTCTCTTGACTTCAGATATTCGGGTCCTCGTTATGTTGAACCTTGTGGTTCTTGTGACCCCGAGTCTTCGGGCTCATGTCTCGTGCAGCCTGCGAGCTTTCACTTTGACGATCCCACGGGATCTCATATCCTTAAATCTGCTTTTTGTACCATAGCGTTGTACAACGAAGCAGTGTATTATGACAGAACAGCGTCGTGTGACTGGCCTTGTCACTTCCCGACTGGTCACCAGTCACCAGCCAATCTGGTCTCAACACATTCTTGCCTATCATCTTCGGACAAGATACAGTCACCTTTTTTGGTGCAGAGAGACCGTATCCCTGCTCAGGGAAACCCTCTGTCTAGACGGGACATTTACCAGTCTTGCCAGCCGCATGAGCATTCACCTGCCACGAACCGGCTAGTATTGCCACCTCTCCGTTCTCGTCCTCGTCTTTCACCCCCCGCATTGGTTCACGAGACTGACTGCTCTGATCCCCCCTGGGATCGTTACCCATTAGATCGGGTTCATGGGGATAAACTCAAGGAATCATCAAAGTGTTCTACTACTCTGAGGTGTCAACGCCAGCAACCCCACCAACGGGTAGACCAGAGCCTGTCCTGCCTGCAGGAAAGGAGTCTTAAGAACCAGGCTTCTGGCCACCCAAAGGATCCCCTCCCATTTCATCGGGAGGTCGCAAACCCCCATGGGTCTTCTTCTCTGTCTACATATTTTCCCACTTCTATGTGGGTTCGATGTTTCTGGTCAGCTTTCTCCATCTACCTCTGTTCCACACCTCCTCACTGGTTAATCCCTTTGATCAAAGGTCATCCTTGATACAGTCCACCCACCTTGGCTTTGGTCTACCTCTCCTTCTCGTTCCCTATACCTCCATTTCCATTACTCAACTCCCAATATACTGTTCATGTCTTCTCATAACATGACCATACCACCTCAGTCTACTTTCTTGGATCTTATCTGATAGTTTTCTAACTCCTGTGGTACCCCTAATTACCTCATTCCGTATCTTATCTCTTCTTGTCACCCCACACATCCATCTCAATATTCTCATCTCTGCCACATCCATCTTCTTCTCTTCTATCTTCTTTATTGCCCACGTCTCCTCTCCATACATCATTGCCGGTTCACAACTGTCCTGTGTACTTTACCTTTCAACTTAACCCCTATTCTCCTGTCGCATAGTACTCCACGCATTTTTTTCCAATTCTTCCATCCTGCTTATATTCTGTGGTTTATTTCTGCCCCCAGATCACCATCCTCTGTAACTGTTAATCCTAAATACCTGAAATTTTTTACTGTCTTCAATCTCTCTCCTTGTAAACTAACTTTCCCATTCTCGCCATTTTTCAATCTTAAATACTGTCTTTTTCCTGCTTATCTTCAGTCCCCTATTTTCCATTTCTCTTCTCCACTCCTCCAATGAGGGAGGCTGTGACGGGGGCCATTCTCCATTTACAATTCTTGGGTGGCATGCCTAGGATTCCTCTCATGCCTGCTCTCCTTCCCGGCGCCTCTCCTCCTGCTGATCCTAGAAGGAGTTTCTGAAGGTTCTACCTTGGCGCGACCTTCTTATAAGGAGAGATCTCTCTCCCCTTGGAAGAGGAGTCAGGAGGAAAGTACCACAGAGAATCCTAGGAGTCCCCTGCAGTTTCCGGTTCCACCAGTTAAACCGAAGGGGGAAAGGAAGGGAGGACAGGACAATCTCGATGACGGATAACTTTCGCCTCTATCCGATAGAGGTGGTTCCAAGGGAGGCTCACCCACCATCTCAACATGACGGGATTCCTCTATCCAGAGAGTAACAACATCCTCTCAGGATAGAAAAGACTGGAAGGCCTTCTCTAATGGAGGAACTCTTGCCCCAGGACAGGGAGCTGAAGGACCTCTTTAGGATCCCAATGTCCTCGGCAAGAGCTTCTGCACCTCAGCAAGAGAGGCAGAGGGAAGTCTCACCTGGTACGCCAACGGCCTACCTTAAGGACTTTGACTCACCCTGGGCTCCAATGGATGTGAGCTCGGAAGTGAATAAGCAATTCAGTCTAGAGAGCAACTTTTTACCCACAGCTGCTAGCCCTAAACTCAACGAGGCACATCAGAGGGAGTCGGAACACGCCTTCTGGGAGGTCTTGGCTTGCATTAGAACCTCTCAGGGTGGTAAAGACACAGTCTTGGACCAGGTCTACGCACTCAAAAACCACCAAGGACCAGTGCAGCTTTGCCCTGGTCAAAAGGCTTGAAAAGCACCAGACAGAAGGCAATTTCGCAAGCAACAGGCTCCTCTGCTTCCCTCCGAGCAAGCTCTTCTTCTAAACTCCTCCTGCTGCAGTTTGTGCAGCAGAGGTGGTACTGTGAAATCCTGAATGAGCCTCCTTTGGCTCTGCCTCTCGATAACTCGATAGAGTTGTGAAGTATGCCATGAAGGCTACTTCATAGCTTAACCTCTGGTTGGGATCTGTGGGATACTTGGTCAAATCTGAGGACTGGTCTTGTGAGTCCACAAGGAGGTTGATGTAAACCTTCCTCTTGTCCGGCACCAGGCCGATCGATTTCCTCTCCCACCAGGCTGTGAACCATTGGGCGAATGCCCTTCTTAAGAGAACAGATTCTATCATAGAAAAGTAACATCGGCAACTCCCGCAGGCCAAGATTTCTAGGCTGAGAAACTCTTCTTTCGAGGGGAGCTCTCTATTTGAGTTGGAGGATGTCGAATGCATAGTGGAGGAATTCCAATCAGGACTCCATTCTCCAAAAGGCCTTGTCATTAAGACCATACCAACCTCCTCCACAAAAGAGACATTTTTCTTCTAGACTGCAGACGAATAGGGCTAGGGGCCCAAGACATCAGGGCCCAAATGTGTCTAACAAGTCCTTTCGAGGCAGCCGTAGAGGTTTGAAGTCCTTCTGTGAAGATAGGGGTACAGAGGCCGATCCCACTAAGACAGGCAATCCTCCCACATGTCCACGTGGTGGGGGGACGCCTGCAGAACCGCTGGCTACGGTGGCTGCAGCTTGGGGCAGAACCTTGGACGGTCGAGGTGAGTCGTTCAAGGTATCGCATCCTGTTCATTCAATCTCTCCCTCCACTGACTTGGGATCCAGTCCCAATACCCTATGCAAAGGGATCCGCAAATGAGCTGGCCCTTTCGGCCAAAGTTCAGACCATGTTGGAGAAGGGTGCTCTTCAAGAGGTCTTTGACGGGTCTCCAGGCTTCTTCAGTCAACTCTTTCTTGTGAAAAAGGCGTCTGGATGCTGGAGACCAGTCATAGATCTCTCGGCCTTGAACAGGGTTGTCAGTCAAACCTCATTCAAGGTGGAAACAGCCGACACTGTCAGACAAGCAATAAGACTGCAGGACTTCATGTATACACTGGATCTCAAGGACACATACTTCTCAATCCCAGTCCATCCATCTTCCAGGAATTATCTAAGAGTTCAACCAGAAACAATACCAATTCAAGGTGCTGAGTTTCGGTCTTTCCATGGCACCTCAGGTCTTTACGAGAGTGTTCGCCTAGTGTCATCTTGGGCTCACAGAATCGGCATCTGTCTCCTAGGATATCTGGACAACTGGCTGATTCTAGCAGATTCGGTGGTGACCCTTCTTCAGTACCAAGACAAACTTCTGAGGCTTTTCCAAAATCTGGGGATCATGATAAATCTCGAGAAGTCTCAGCTGCTACCTTCTCAAAGACTGGTATACCTCGGTATGATAATAAACACCATACGGCACAAAGCATTTCCATCAGATGAGAAAAGCTACCAGGCCAGAGCTGGCTGCATCTCTTAAGCCACCTATCATATCTGGGCCATCTAGTATTCAATGGTTGCCTTATGATGAGATCCATTCAGTGGTGTCTAAAGTCCCTTTGGAATCAGGCCATCGATTCCCCGGAGCCAGAGGTACAGACAGACCTCCAATGGTGGTTGGAAGACGAGAACCTCAGTAAGGGGGTCGATTTTCTTGTCCCTTCCCCAGAATTGATACTCTTTTTGGATGCTTCAAAAAATGGGTGAGAAGCCCACATGCTGCACCACACCATCTCTGGCCTGTAGTCCAAATCAGAAAGGTATCAGCATATAAATACCTTAGAGATGAGGGCAGCCTTCCTTGCCCTTCAACATATCCACCAGTTCCTGACGGGGCACTCCTTAGTATTGATGAGCAACAACACCACGGTAGTATTTTATTTAAACAAACAAGGCGGTACACTCTCGCAGCCCCTGTGCCATCTAGCAGTAGAGATACTCAGATGGACAGAAGACAACTTTGTGTCCCTATCTGCTCTCTTCATTCTGGGCAAGAGGAATGTGCTTGCAGACAGTCTGAGCAGAGCGACTCAGATAGTGGGCTCCGAGTGGTCTTTGAATCATCTACTGTACAGTAGTAGCCAACAAAATCCTGACTTTGTGGGGTTCCCCGACTGTGAACCTATTCACAACAGCCCTGAACTTCAGGCTCCCGCTGTACTGTTCCCTAGTGCCAGACCCCCAGGCTCTCTGGCAAGATGCATTCCAACAACGGCGGGACAACATAGATGTGTACGCATTTCTCCCGTTCTGTCTGATGAGAAAAGTCCTCAACCAAGTCCGGATAAGCAAGAACTTATCAATGACTAATAGCTTCACTATGGCATCACGCAGTTATTGTAAGGAGCTTCCGAGGGAGCTTCCTCCACGACACAACCAACTCAAAAACCCACATTTGTATTATTATTGTTACTTGCTGAGTTACAACCATAGTTGGAAAAGCAGGATGCTATAAGCTTAAGGGCTCCAACAGGGAATAGCCCAGTGAGGAAAGGAAATAAATAAACTACAAGAGAATTAATTAATGATCAAATAAAATATTTTAAGAACAGTAGCAACATTAAAATAAATCTTTCATATATAAACTATAAAAACTTTTAAAAAACAAGAGGAAGAGAAATAAGATAGAATAGTGTGCCCATGTGTACCCTCAAGCAAGAGAACTCCACCCTAAGACAGTGGAAGACTATGATACAGAGGCTATGGCACTACCCAAGACTAGAAAACAGTGGTTTGATTTTCGAGTGTCCTAGAAGAGCTGCTTACCATAGGTAAAGAGTCTCTTCTACCCTTACCAAGAGGAAAGTAGCCAATGAATAATTTTAGTGCAGTAATTAACCCCTTGAGCAAAGAAGAATAGTTCGGTAATCTCAGTGTTGCCAGGTGTATGAGGACAGAGGAGAATATGTAAAGTATAGGCTAGACTATTTGGTGTATGTATAGTCAAAAGGAAAATGAGCCATAACCAGAGAGAAGGATCCAGTGTAGTACTGTCTGACCAGTTAAAGGTCCCTATAATTCTCAAGTGGTAGTATCTCAACAGGTGGCTTGTGCCTTTGCCAACCTACTACCTACTGCCAACATCTTTCACAAAGCCGTAGCTTTGCTTTGACTTCACGCCTGGAGAGTGTCCAGCACCTCTTCTCTCTTCTCTCAGAGAGGCTCTTTGCAATGAGTTACGGAAAGGGTGTCTAGACACCTCAGATACTCTTCAGAGTCAGTGTACCAGGTGAAGGGGCCGTTTTTTTTTTTTTTTTTTTTGTGGTGTCGTGGATGGGGTATCACTCTCCTCGATGCACCAATTCCAGTAGTGGAGTTTCTTGTACATCTTCAGGAATAAATGCTTCTCTCGGTTTCGGCATTCAAAGGGCTACCGCTCAGCCTTCGGTCTTGCCTTTAAACTGAAGGGAGTAGATATTTCCTCCTCGGAACTTTCTCTTCTCATACAGAGTTACGAGATTACTTGTTCCCGGTCGGAAGTTAGATCTCTTCCTTGGAATGGGATTCAGGTCCTCCAGTCCCTGAAGGGTCCTCCCTACAAACCATTATGTTAGGTAACAGATCGCCACCTTACCCTGAAGACGGTGTTTCTACTCACCTTGGCTTCGGCTAAGAGAGTCGGTGAATTGCATGGTCTATCATACGACATCTCCCATTCAAGGGGATTGGGAGATGTAATATTCAGCTTCGTCATTGAGTTTATTGCTAAGACTTAAAATCTGAGGGTATCGGATCCTAGATTCGGTCCCTTCAGGATTGAGAGTCTGTTCTGTAACCGAAGATCCAGACTAACTGGTACTTTGCCCTGTGAGTTGTTATCTTGAAAGAACAGCAGCAAGTTAGCATTGTTTATAAGTACGGGAAGGTGAAGAGGGAAGTCACGAAAAATACAATCTCGTCATGGATTCGCAGAGTAAGGGACTTTGCACTTATTCCTAACCCTCCTCCATAACGGCGACCCAGAGCTCATGACGTCAGGGGCATTGCAATGTCTCTGACGTTAAAAAAGAACTACTCTGTGGCGCAGGTACTGCCAGCGGGCATCTGGAAGCATCAGGCGACCTTCACCGCCCACTACCTGAAGACGTAACCCACAAGAACATGGATACACTTTCCATTGGTCCTGTGCTGGCTGCACAACAAGTCATCTAAAACGCCTCAAGCTCCTTGATGGACAAGTATCAGAGGGTTAAGGGCTGAGGTTACCCAGGTTAGTCTGGGGTGAGTGAGTAGAATTACTGGCTTCTTTCTTTCCTTCACCTTCTCCCCCTTTGGGAAATTTGCACCACAGTTATCAACACAGCTGACCTCACCTCTCTGCAGTTTAGATCCATTTCTCTTGTGTATCCTAAGTATAGAAATAATAATACTTGTTGCGTCCTCAATATCCCTTGCAAGGGGGACTATTGGGTAAAGTTTCAATACTCTCAGTGTTCCTATAACTCAAGTTCCTATTACTAGACAGGCCACATTGCTATTATCACATACACGCAGCTTGCGCAGGCCGGTAATCGTGCAGAGCACAACTATTTTAACAAGGGCAGGGATACTACTGCCTACAATCTATATTGTAGGGTAAAGAAGCCTGGGTCAAATACCAAAGCCATTGGCGCGAACTTCCTCCTTCCTAAGAGGTAAGCCATCCCCTATAAATAGTGTAGGGTTTGTATTTAGTGACGGAACCAATGACAAATTTCAAAGTAATTTGTATTTTTCCTAACGAAACATAAATCTGGAACTATTTATACAAATTGACCCACCAGCCTTGTCCTCTTAGAAAGTCTGCTTTCTAAAGTCCTGCCAGAAAGCAAAGTGGTTGCTCAGCCCAGGTGTGTGAGTGAGTGGAGTAGCTGGCTACACCCAAACCCTCCCGCTAACTAGCGGCTGGGGTGGTTATCCCTCACTAAAATTCTCATGGCTTATCTTTCAGCTCCGCAGAAAGTAATATCCCCTATAAATAGCTCCAGGTTTGTATTATTAAGAAAGATACAAATTACTTTCAAATTTGTGGTTTTCAGCTGGAAAGGTTTTGTGAAACAGAAAACTGAGTTTGAAGTCAATCCCACCAAAGGATCATTCACAAATCCTTAAATACAGTATGTGATTGTGACTATAATGAACTTAATGTGGAAAGAGCCCTCGGTCTTCAGTGGAATATAAGAAATGACTGCTGTACTCCTATTTTTTCTTCAAGCTTTGACCCAAAACCTTCACAAGAAGCAGTTTATCAACCATGTATTCCCTTTTTAATCCTCTTAGGTTTATAGCCCTTTTTCTACTACCCGTTAAGAGAATTATGTGAGATGTTTGTCAGGGGAACAGTTCAGGATGGGATGAAGATATTCCTGAAGAAAACTATAAGTCCTGGAGAATTTCTTTCACACATCTCTACATGTTTTCACATATTAGCTATGAAGATGTTGTAGCTGCAGCATACATAAGATTCTCCAATACTAGTGGGAAGATTTCTGCTGCTTTACATATGGGAGAGTTTAGTGTGTGTGTCTTCTGCAGGCAACAACCATAGCCCAACTAGAATTGAATACAGCAGTTGTGTCCATAAATCTAGCACAACACATTGGAAAGAGCTACAAATTACAGTGATTGTTCATTCTACTAGATAGATTCCGTAACGGTTATGCATTATATTTTCTGGGAGAGAAAAAGGTGTCCTATCTTATTTGCTTATAAAGTGAAAGTGATTAAGGATACCTCTGACAATGCTCATTGGAGATACATTTAGTAGAGTCAAGAGAATCTTGGTAATATTGCATCAAGAGGTTTTAAAGTCAGCATATACTGTTCAGTGACATTTGGTTTGAAAGCCCATATTTTCTAAGAGGACTAAAAGAGTTATGAAAAATTATGTGCCTCAAAATGATATGCCTCAAAATGAAGTTGACTTGGAAGGATATTATGCTGTTATGTATACAGAAGAAGAGGATGGTATGCTGTTAATGAGCCTCATATCCATCCTCATTGTCTTTGAGCAATTTCAGGTGTGCTTTTATCCAGAAAAAGTCTTCTTTGGCCACCTTTGAGCACCACTCTGGCTATGTGATGGGCAAGACTTTGTAGTTGGTGAGAAGTTCCTGTAGGGCCACCATGGTAGCCTCATAAAGAAACCTATCTTTTCCTACTACTGTCTGACATCAAGATCTTCTGGAGTGAGGTAAGGCTTGTTTCCAAAACTTATTTCCAATATTGATGCCTGGCAGGGAGAGTGAGGAACTGGAGCTGTAGATTTGCTTAGTAAATCTATAGTGAAACTCATCTCTGAAACTTTCAGTTAAGCCACATAAAATTTTAATGAATCTCACAAAAGGAAGCTAATACTGTGGCATTACTGTACTACCAATTTGTGTCAGCCTAACTGCCTATAGTTACTCTAATCACAGCAAACTAGGGTTCTTACCCTCTCAGCTTCATAGTGTAGGGTCAACGAACATGAGGGCAATCCAAGTATCAATATGGGACTCTCAACTTAGTGAAGATGGGTTGACCTAATTCACAGTACAATACTATAAGGTTTTCTTACAAACTAAAACACTCATACTTTTACACCAAAATCACAGCACATTCACTTCATTCAGCAGTCATGTCAAGAAGGCCACCACTTGCGGCTTCATTTCTTGTTTCCCTCGTAACCACGATCTCCTTTATTCACTATTTACATTGGCTCTCCTTTGGCTCACACCACAAAAAGAATGCTTTGAAAACACTTGGCACTGTAGTTGAACAGCCTATGCCAACAAGGGAGCTTACTTCCTTTCTTTTAATTGAACCTAATTTCCTTTTGGGGCAAATTTTTGTGAGCTACATATGAATAGGCATTGGTAGAAGAGTACACTTGTAATAGGTGAATTTCAGGGTTTTCATTGTTGTTGCAGACCCATAGACATCAGCTTTTATCCTGGTATCATCAATACTGGAGTTCTCCATGGAGACCCAGAGCACAGCAGCCATGACATGTAGCTCTCACAGTCATAGGACAGCTGTGCATCAATAAGGCACTCGAAGGCATGGACATACATCAGGAACGTATGTCGGTGTTTACCGACACCGAAAAGGACCTTCTACAAGAAGATCCTGAAGAAGAGGTGGCTCAACAACCTACGGAGGAAGAAGGATCCGTGTCAACGATAACTGAAGACCCTCAGTTTTCCGTGACGGCATATCAACCTGTGCCGTCAACCTTTTCAGCCCCAACTCCCCATCCTGATCCACTGATAGCCCGGAGCGAGGTGCTCCTAGAGTCAATTCAACAGATGATGGCAGTGTTTTGCAAGGAACAACAGGAGATTAAGCAAGATCTTAAAGAGACGAAGAAGGAAGTAAGAGAAGTGAAATGCCCGGGCACTTTCAGGGGCTTTCCTAAGTCTATTAAGGTCTCTGACTTCCCTCAATGCTCCGAAACCAACCCCTGGAGGTACACAGAGCATATGCCCATGATGGATGGAAAGCTTTACATCTCATAGAAGTTGGGGGCCAAACCCTTGAAGATCTCCAATTCTGGCCTAACCTATCGGCATACCCAGATTGTTACGTGAGACTGCGTGATGAACCAGCATCTCGTGAGGAGACGGAACCAAAAGAAGTCATGGTCTTTGAGCATGACAAGGCACAGGCTCTCCTGTCCAAGACCCTAAAGGGAGCCGGTTACACCAACTCCAAAGTTTCAGCTTTGAGCAAGAGGCATCCTACATTCATTGCTCCTTCCTCCAGAGCTTTCCCCTTTTCGGCCAAAGCTCTCGACTGTGTGATAAAGGCAGTCGACGCGGGCAAACCATGCCCAGTGCTAGAGGAATGTAGACCATTAGCTCTAGCCATGCCTACCTGGGAGAAGGAATGGAACGAGGTTCATCTAACCCTCTCAGTCTCTAAACTGGATCCGGAGATAGCAGGTCATCAGTTCATTGAGAACCTTCCAAAACTGCCAGAGCATCTTTTGAGAAGGGAACAGGAGACAAAAGAGAGACTAGCCGCTTCTTTGTCGCTTCAGAACTGTATGGAAATGTGTGCAGGCCTTTCCAATACCCCAGATATGTACATGGTCTTAGCCAAGACTCACATGAGTACCCTTGTCAAGGATATGTATGCCTTCGTCAGGTCCAGGAGGGCCTGTAGAGAGCATGTGTTTGCCCCAGCAACGGTCAAACACGAGCCCAGGAAGCTGATCACTTCATGTATCTGGGGCAAGGACCTCTTCCCAAAAGATGTGGTTCAGGAGGTCATTGCAAAAGCCGGCACAGAGAATGGGAACCTTCTCCAGAAGTGGGGCATGTCTTCTAAGAGGAAATCATCCTCAGACACTGGTCTCCAACCTAAAAACAGGAAGAAAAAGAAGCCACGCAGGCCTGCACAGCCTCCAACTGTGACCATGACCACAGTGCCCCAAATGGTTGCTCAGCTGCAAACCACCTTTCAGATGGTGCCCCAGCAGCTAGTAGCTCAATCACCGGTGTCAATCCAGGCTTTGAAAGGCACACAACTACCTTTCACCCCAAAGGTAGAGGCTCAAAAAGAGGCTCCTCAAGAAACCCCTCAAGGGGTAGAGGAGGACGTGGTCACGGAAGTAAATCCTCGGGAAAATCTCAGCAATGAGATGCTACAGGTAGGAGGAAGATTCTTCCACTTTTGGGATCGTTGGACATTCGATCCCTGGGCCTACAGCCTAATCAAGAACGGACTCGGTTAGAAATGGAACAAAATTCCACCCCCTTTTCCTCAATTCTTCCAACACTCCACCCCCTTATTGGAAGAATATACCTCAGAACTCTTGAACAAAAAGGTAATAAGGAAAATGAGGTCCATCAAATTCCAGGGAAGGCTGTTTTGTGTTCCCATGAAGGACTCGGACAAACTCAGAGTCATTCCAGACTTGTCTCCACTCAACAAGTTCATCGAGAACAACAAGTTCCGGATGCTTACCTTACAACACATAAGGACCCTGTTACCAAAAGGGGCGTACACAGTCTCAATAAACCTGGCAGATGCTTACTGGCACCTACCAGTCAGCTGCCCCCTCTCCTCCTACCTAGGATTCAGGCTACAGAAGACAAAATATGCCTTCACAGCCATACCCTTTGGGCTAAACATAACCCCAAGGATATTCATGAAACTTGCGGATACAGTCGTCCAACAGCTGCGCTTAGAAGGCATCAGGTAGCGGCATACCTGGATGACTGGCTGGTGTGGGAAGCATCCAAGACAGCCTGTGTACAAGCAGCCACAAAGGTGATCCAGTTCCTAGAACACCTAGGCTTAGAGATCAACCACAAGAAGTCTCGCCTTTCTCCAACTCAGGAGTTTCAATGGTTAGGAATCCATTGGAACTTGCAGTCACATCGTCTCTCCATTCCATTGAAGAAGAGGAAGGAGATAGCGGGATCTGTCAAGAGACTACTGAAACTCAAGAAGATTTCAAGACGCCAACAGGAAAGAGTACTGGGCTCTTTCAAGTTTGCAGCAGTGACAGACCCAGTACTAAAAGCACAACTAAAAGATGCGTCAGGAGTCTGGAGAAGATACGCATCAAACGCTTGAAGGGATCAACAAAGATTGACACCGACCCTACTGTGAACGCTCCTAAGGCCGTGGTCAACAGTCAAGAGCCTAACAAGAACAATTCCCTCACAACTACCTCAACCTTCAGTGGTAATTCACACAGATGCCTCCCCGGAAGGATGGGGAGGCCATTCCCATCAAAGGAAAGTGCAAGGGAATTGGTCGCACCATTTCAAAACTTTCAACATCAACATCTTAGAAGCTAAGGCAGTCTTCCTAATGTTGAAGAAACTATCCCCTCACAGATCAGCCCACATCAGACTGGTCTTGGACAGCGAGGTAATAGTGAAATGTCTAATCCGACAAGGCTCAAGATCACCTCACATCAATCACGTGATGCTACCCATCTTCCGCCTGGCAAGGAAGAGGAGATGGCACTTATCAGCAGTTCACCTGCAAGGGTTTCGCAATGTGACGGCGTATGCTCTATCCAGGCGAAAGCCGATAGAGACAGAATGGTCCCTAGACGCAGACTCATTCTCCTTCATCTTGGAAAAAGTCCCAGAACTGCAGATCAACCTCTTGGCAACAAGCGACAACAAGAAACTACCTCGATATGTAGCCCCTTACGAGGACCCTCAGGCAGAAGCGATAGATGCCATGTCTCTCGATTGGAACAGATGGAATCAAATCTATCTGTTCCCACCAACTAACCTCCTGCTGAAGGTCCTCAACAAGCTAAGATCCTTCAGAGGATCAGCAGCAGTAGTGGCCCCCCAATGGCCCAGAAGCAATTGGTTCCCTCTAGTTCTAGAATTGAAACTGAAGCTGTTCCCCCTACCGAACCCCAACTGGTTCAGAAGTCGACTGTCTACGCTTCATACTTGAGAACCAAAAACCTACATCTTATGATTTTCTCGCCTTAGCAGCCAAGAAAAGGTTTGGGATCTCAAAAGACAACATCGACTTTATAAAAGAATACAAGTCAAAGTCAACTAGAAGACAATACGAATCGTCTTGGAAGAAATGAGTTTCCTTCGTAAAAACAATGAAACCGACAGAAATTTCAATAGATTTCTGCCTCTCCTTCTTCATCTACCTACATGAACAAGGTCTAGCTTCCACCACAATAACTGCGTGTTAGTCAGCTTTGACTAGACCTCTTCTTTCCGCCTTTCAGGTGGACCTTTCAAGTGAAATCTTCAATAAGATTCCGAAAGCATGCACCAGACTCAAACTAGCAACCCCTCCGAAGCCCATATCATGGTCTTTGGACAAAGTCTTGCACTATGCTTCGAACATGAACAGCGAGGATTGCACCTTAAAGGATCTAACACAGAAAGTAATATTCCTCTTTGCTATAGCCTCAGGGGCTAGAGTTAGTGAAATAGCTGCCTTATCCAGAAATGAAGGCCATATTCATGAAGAGGGAGAACTGAACCTTTTCCCCGATCCTACTTTTCTCGCCAAAAACGAGCTGCCCACCAAAAGGTGGGGTCCTTGGAGAATCTGCCCTCTGAAGGAAGATGTCTCTCTATGTCCTGTAGTGTGTCTTAAGGTCTATCTTCGTAGAACTTCAGACTTCAAGGAGGGACAGCTCTTCCGAAGGTGACA
Organism: Palaemon carinicauda; assembly: GCF_036898095.1. Taxonomy (NCBI): domain Eukaryota; kingdom Metazoa; phylum Arthropoda; class Malacostraca; order Decapoda; family Palaemonidae; genus Palaemon; species Palaemon carinicauda. The sequence goes on along the minus strand of NC_090764.1, from coordinate 51,159,891 downwards.
CCTCAGGATCAAAACTATCCCTAAAACAACTGAGGGCAAAACTCACCTACTTTATTTGCAGAGTGGATCCTGACAGTACACCCGCAGGTCATGATCCAAGAAAAGTTGCTTCTTCGTTGAACTTCTTTCAACACATGGACTTTGATAGACTCCGCTCATATACGGGTTGGAAATCATCCAGAGTCTTCTATAAACATTATGCGAAGGCAAGTGCACGAGATAAAACACCTTGTGGTGGCGGCAGGTAGTGTCATAAAACACTACGATGAACAGTGGACTGTTTCAGGACTTAACAGTGTATTGGGTGAACAGGTGTTAGCACCTTCGAGTGTAATACCTTTTAGTAAAAATCATTATGGTGATTTACGGACTGTTCTATATAGGTGCAGAATCTAACCAATAACACCAGTGCCGTGTTAGAATTTGTACACAGTGTTGAAGCATATCCAACATCTAAGTGAAAGCAAACACATTAATTTCACAATATTGAGTGGCATTTACCAAATGAATTAATATATGTATATTCTTCCCTTACAGGTTAGAAATATATATATATATATACCAAGATATTCATATATGCAGGCTAGATTCCTTCTACCGATACATTACCATTTGTTTTTATTTTTTGTCTATGAAAATAAAGAACTAAAAGAATGTATCTGCATCTTCTTCATCCCAGAAGTAAGAATAAAATTGTCCAGAGCCTTTTATTTTCCTAAAATAAAATCTTGTTAATAGAATTTCTAAAAGAACAACCTGGTAATCTCAAAGAAGTTTCCCTCTTGTTCGTACAGGAATACAAATTTTGAATCCTTACAGTAGAAGTCGAAAATTTCCCTGCAGGGGGTAGGAAGCCCTAAGAGTTCCAAACTTAGAGGATATGACAAATAACGGTAATGTCATATATATAAGGTCTAGGAGACCATATAAGGAACTCATTCAAATTAAAGGCACTTATACAAACCCACAGATATAGTACTTTCAAGTAATTCTCTGGTAAACTTCCATCAGGACGACATGGCTGAGCCCAAAAAACGGATTTTGAGTAAAGCAAAAAATCTATTTTTGGGTGATATGGCCATGTCGTCCTGATGGACCCTCTCTTCTTTCAAAAGGAGATCAGCAACTAAGTAATGAAAGACCCCACCCGAAACTACTCTATCTGCAGCTATTCCTGCTTAAATGCAACAAGGAATAAGGTGCCGTAGTAGTACAGGGAGGGGGTCCACCGGGTACCTTGATAACGGCTCTCCTTCATTCGCCACTCTTCCCCCTCAAAGAGTAAAATCTATTCAGGGTGAAGATTGCCATGTGTCGTTTCAAAAAATACCTCCCTTGATATTATGCGATATCCTTAAAGTTATATTAAGGATTCTCGCACCAGGAGTTAGAATTCTGGAGACCTATGGTTAATTCTCTGGGAGTATCACTGCAGCTAAATATCCCTCAGAAAGCTGCCTTAAGGAACCCTCCATTAGGACGACATGGCCATATCACCCAAAAATAGATTTTTCACTTTGCTGCGAGAGCAAACCAAAATTTGCAAGCGAGGTGGGGCCTCACTGCCAAAAGGAAGGTCGAAGCCCAAAAGCAAACCTACTTCAAGAAGAAACAGAGATTTACCCCTTACAAGACGAACCGAGATCACTACCATCAATCGTCTGTTACCCACTTGTCATCACAGTCTCCCGCTGCTTCGACGACTCTACAACCGAATCCCCCTCAACAGGTGGTCTACCTCACTGCTCCCCCAGGTACACAACCCAACCCTGTTTGAATGCCCTCACCTGCATACAACCCTAGCTACGAACCCTCAGGTTCCTTTCGTGGACACCAGGGAGGTAGCTACAGGGGTAGAGGACAGTTCCATCAACGAGGCGGACCTAGGACAAGAGGTGCTCGAGGAGGGAAAGGTCCTAGATTCACTCCCTCGCAATGATATAGTCCCGGGAGGGGGGAGACTTTACCACTTTCGAGACCATTGGACCTTCAGTCCGTGGGCTCACAGCATAGTCTCCAAAGGTTTGTGGTGGAAATGGTCACAAGGTTCTCCTCCTCCACCAGTGGCCTTCTTCCAGAAACCCACTACCATACTGAGAGAGTACACCACAGAGTTACTCAAGAAAAAAGCAATCAAACGGGTTCGATCGCTGAAGTTCCAAGGCTGCCTGTTCACAGTTCCGAAGAAAGGCTCGTCGGCATTGAGAGTGGTCCTGGACATGTCAAAGCTAAATTCTTACATCCTCTGCGACAGGTTCCGGATGCTGACTATCTCTCAGGTACGGACCTTACTTCCCCTTGGGGTCGTCACCCCCTCTATCGATCTTACCGACGCCTATTATCACGTACCAATAGCTCGAAACTTCTCTCCTTACCTAGGTTTCCGTCTAGGCAGGAAAGCCTTTGCGTTCAAAGTCATGCCCTTCGGCCTCAACATTGCACCCAGGATAGTGATACCTCGGTACTCGACCATAATCCGTTCGAGATCCGTGTTCGACCTCCGATTTGTTCGAGTACCGAATTTTTTTTCCCCATAAGAAATAATGGTATATATTCTATTCCGTTCCCAAGCACTCGAACAGGCCCAAAATATTAATAAAACGTGTACCTAAACAACAATAATTATCTAAATGTGTATGAAATTGGTCAGAAAATCCTATAAAACAATTTTAAACCATTTACTGTACTAAAATAAAACAATTTTAAACCATTTTCTGTACTGTAGTGAACATACCTTTGAGCAGCGGTTCGATGGCATACAGGGATGGATGTGGAGAGGATGGAAGGGGGAGGTTACTGCTTGGAAGGAGAGTCCCCTTCCATGATGTGGCGGGGTAGTTCTCCTTCAGGAGTTGTTTCTCTCTCCAATGAAAGGGTGGGCAGATCTATTTCAGGGGTTTCTTCTCTTCTTTGTCTCTTCTTTGGAGGAGAAACAGGCTTTGATGTAGCAGCTTTCTTTTCTTTTGTGAAAAACTGGTCTATTGTTAATTGTTTCTTCCTCCTCTGCAGTATTCTTCGAAAATGATACATGACACTATCATTAAACATATGCACTGCCCGGTTTGCTACTGCAATTTCTGGGTGGTATTTTTCAGCAAAAGCCTGCACATCTGCCCACTTGGAACAAATTTCATTGATGAGAGAACTTGGAACATCCTCCCTTACCTCATCCTCTTCTGAAGATTCCTGCTCCACAATCAGATCCTGCTGCTGTTGTTGTTGCAGGTGCAACAATTCCTCCACAGTCAACTCGGTAGAATGGCTTTCTACAAGCTCATCAATATCATCCTTGTCGACCTCAAGCCCCAAACTCCTGCCCATGACAACAATTTCCTCAACGACATCAGTGTCATCAGAAATTACAGGGGTAGCAGTGCTTGGACCCGCCTCTGGTTGGAAACCTTCAAACTCCCTCTCTGTGACACATGATGGCCACAGCTTACGCCAGGCAGAGTTCAATGTCCTATAGGTCACACCTCGCCAAGCTTGGTCAATCATGTTAACAGAGTTGAGGATGCTGAAGTGTTCCTTCCAGAATTCCTTTAGGGTCAACTTCGTGTCACTGGTCACTTCAAAACACTTTCTGAAAAGGGCCTTGGTATAGAGTTTTTTGAAGTTTGAAATGACCTGTTGGTCCATGGGCTGGAGTATGGGAGTAGTATTGGGGGGCAAGAATTTGATTTTGATAAAGCTGTATTCTTCTTTCAAGTCATCCTCGAGACCTGGAGGATGTGCAGGAGCATTGTCCATAACCAGAAGACATTTCATTGGCAAGCTCTTTTCAATGAGGTAAGCCTTAACCTGGGGGGCAAACACTTCGTTTATCCACTCAGTAAAGAATTGTCTTGTGACCCAAGATTTAGTGTTCGAGCGCCACATAACTGGTAGTGCACTTTTACAAATATTATTTCGTTTGAACACCCGGGGGTTGTCCGAGTGGTACACTAACAAGGGTTTGATCTTGCAATCGCCACTTGCATTTGCACACAGCAACAATGTTAGCCTATCTTTCATTGGCTTGTGACCTGGCATCTTCGTCTCGTCCTTGGTAATGTACGTATTGGCTGGCATTTTCTTCCAAAATAACCCAGTCTCATCACAATTAAAGACTTGTTGTGCGATCAAATTTTGTTCATTTATGTACCGATCGAATTCCCCCACGTATTTATCGGCTGCAATTTGATCCGAACTAGCTGCCTCCCCATGCCTAGTAACACGATGAATACCTGTTCTATTACGAAACTTTTCAAACCAACCCCTGCTCGCTTTAAATGTAAATGAATCACTTTCACTGGTACTCGGACTTTTCTTCACTAATTCTTCATAGATATGCAACGCTTTTTCACAAATGAACGCTTCACTAACACTTTCCCCGGCCAACTGTTTTTCTTTAATAAATATTAAAAGCAACTTTTCCATCTCCTCAATCACTTGTGGCCTTTGCTTAGTTACCGCCGTAACTCCCGTTGCAACATTCGCCTTCTTAATCATTTCTTTATGCTTTAAAAACGTAGAAATGGTCGACTTCGCCATTCCGTATTCTACCGCTAAATCGGACACTCGTACACCATTCTCATATTTCGCTATAATTTCCTTCTTCAACTCGATCGTTGTTCGCACTGTTTTCCTCTTCTCCTTCCCCTTAACACTCATTACTTTCTTGGGACTCATTATGAAAGCTAAAAAAGCAATTAAAAGCACTGAAAATCACTAAATCACAACGAATGCTGATCGCGCGTTGTCTGAGTGACGCTCTCGAGAGAACTGATGCTTCCCGAACAAGCGAGAGTGGCCGAGATGGCGCGATCATCACAAAGCCCATGCGGTCGTCACGTGTTCGGCTGGTCGAGTACCGAATTTTTGGTCGAGCACCGCAGCAAAAATTTCTCGAAAATTTTGGTCGAACTCCGAATTGTTCGAGTATAGAGTCGTTCGACTACCGAGGTATCACTGTATTCACAAAACTGGGAGAGACAGTGTTAGAACAACTCTGAAACCAAGGGATTCAGGTCGTTGCTTATCTGGACGATTGGCTCATTTGGGCTCGGTCGGCCCTGGAATGCAACAGAGTTACGAAGAAAGTACTTCGTTTTCTCGCCAACCTGGGATTTCAGGTCAATCTCCAAAAGTCCCGCCTACTACCATCAGACCACTTCGAATGGTTAGGCATTCAGTGGGACCTTTCAAAGCACAAGCTGTCTCTACCTCCCAAAAAGGTAAGAGAAATAGCTTCCAAGATCAAGAATTTTCTCAAACACAAACAGGTGTCCAGAAGAGCCTTAGAAAGAATCCTCGGCCTTCTCCAATTTGCTTCAGTAACAGATCACCTATTGAAAGCCAAACTCAAAGACATCAATCGAGTTTGGAGAAAGAGAGCTACAGTACCTTTAAGAGACAAGGTCTCGAAGATCCCCTCTGTCTTGAAAATGAGGCTACAGCCATGGTCCGAACCGAAGAACCTCTCCAAATCGGTTCCTCTTCAATTCCCACCTCCACAAGTGACAATGCATACAGACGCGTCTCTGAGTGGATGGGGGGGTTACTCCACATCAGATGTTTCAGGGCTCTTGGTCACCCGCCATGAAACACTTCCATATCAATGTTCTCGAAGCCATGGCAGTGTTCTTGACCCTGAAGAGACTCTCTCCTCCGAGGTCGACCCACATCAGAGTAGTGTCAGACAGCACAGCCGTAGTACACTGCATCAACAGAGGAGGATCCAAGTCGCCCAACCTGAATCAGATCCTGGTCACTATCTTTGCCTTGGCAACAGAAAAGAACTGGTTCCTGTCAGCAACTCACCTAGCGGGAGTCCAGAATGTGATAGCGGACTCACTATCCAGGACGAAACCACTGGAATCAGAATGGTCTCTGGACATAATTTCATTCCGGTGGATACTCATACTGGTTCCGGGCCTCCAGGTAGATCTATTCGCAACTCAGATGAATCACAAACTTCCTTGTTATGTGACACCAAACATGGACCCTCAGGCTTATGCCATAGACGCATTAACCCTGGATTGGAACCATTGGAGGAAGATATACCTATTTCCACCAGTGAATCTTCTAATGAAAGTATTGCACAAACTACGCTCCTTCCGGGGGGCTGTGGCTTTAGTAGCACCTCACTGGCCAAAGAGCAGTTGGTTTCCGCTCCTCCTCGAGTTGAAACTCCGTCCCTTCCGGATTCCATTCCCCAAACTGACCCAAGTAATCCAAACACAGACTGTGTCAGATTCCTCAAGGATAGCCAAAACCCTAATTTTGTGGACTTCATGAAGTTTGCAGCTCGTAGAGACGCAAACTTTGACCCGGAAAACGTTCTCTTCATCGAAGCGGACAAAAGGGACTTGACAATTCGTCAATATGATTCGGCCGTTAAGAAACTAGCAGATTTCCTAAAGAATTCAGACCATACTCGTATGTCTCCGAATTTAGCCATCTCGTTCTTTAGGTTCCTATTTGACAAGGGCCTGGCAGCTAGCACTATAACCACCATCAAGTCAGCTTTGAAGATCTTCCTTGTTGGGTTTAACATTAACCTGGCGGATTCCTATTTCTCATCTATTCCAAAAGCGTGTGCTAGGCTTCGACCTTTGGATTGGCCACAAAAAGTCTCTTGGTCTCTGAACGATGTCCTCAAACTTGCGTCAGACACGGACAATGAGTCCTGCTCTTATATCACTCTGCTTAGGAAGACTCTATTTCTAACAGCTATGGCCTCAGGTGCTAGAATCTCAGAACTAGCAGCTCTCTCACGTAACCCGGAAAACATAGATTTCCTCCCTACAGGCGAAGCACTACTTTCTCCAGACAGAGCTTTCCTAGCTAAAAATGAGGACCTGCAAAATAGGTGGTCCCCTTGGAAGATTTTCTCTCTTCCCAAGGTCCTTCGCTGTGTCCAGTCACTACTCTCAAGGCCTTTTTAGCTAGATCTGCCACCCGCTCGTATGGCCCCTTATTTATCAGGGAACAAGGGGGTACTATGTCCATTCAAGGTATCAGATAACAAATCCTCTACTTCATTAAACATGCTAACCCGGAATCATTTCCCCATGCTCATGATATACGGTCAGTAGCTACCTCCATCAATTACTTCCAGAACATGGACTTTGATGACCTTAAAAAATGTACGGGTTGGAAATCTCCTATGGTTTTCAAACGTCACTATCTAAAGAACTTACAGGCCCTGAAATACTCTACGGTTGCAGCGGGGAGTCTTATCTCTCCCCATTAATCTCTGATTATTCCTTTATTCCATCTCTTCTCTCCTCCCTCCTATCCGCCACTCACACCACGTCGCCACTCTCCTGGGTGGTTCGTAAGCCCTAAGTTATTTACCATGTTTAATTCCTATAATTTAACTGTTATTGTATTTACCATTCCTTTAATGTTTAGATATGCTTAGACATGTAAGATTGATGCCTTTTGCATCTGGACACTCAGATGATTCCTGGTCTTCATATTTATTTAGCCTTACGTCCCCTATGTCCTTTGGCTAGTTTGTAATTTTATGTTTACTTACAGTATTATATTATTGTCTTACATGGTGTTTGTATTCTCCTCATTATGTTATTATTGTATTGGGCTTGGAAGGCATTCTCTGGTACATTTTCACCGGCCGTCACAGGTCGACCCAGAAAAGGGATTTTGACGAAGGAAAAATCTATTTCTGGGAAGAGACCTGTGACGCCCGGTGAAACCCTTCCTAGTTATTTTGTACGGACCCACCCTTTTTTCCTTGCCAAGCCATATGTTCTTGCAGAAGGATGACCTAGAGGGCGCGCGTGGTAGGTGTCGGTGGGGTGGTCCAACTGTGTTCTCTAGGGCCTGTCACGGCCCTTCCCTTTGATGAAGGGATTATCTAAATGGAAGACAGCCTTTGAATAGTGGTTTTCACACGCCCCTGTTGTATACACAACACCCACAAGGTGATCGCGCGAGGGTAGTAACCTCTGCATTCCATGCTTTTATCTTTCTCTACTATATTTGGAAGATTTATATTAGAAAAGTGTAAAGAAGGACTTCTTTCACCGGCCGTCACAGGTCTCTTCCAAGAAATAGATTTTTCCTTTGTCAAAATCCCTTTTTCAACCAACCAGTTTTTCACAAAGTTTTTTTCCAGCACTTTGTCCACATTGCTCTCACTTATCAAGTCTGTTGATATTTCCATGATAGCCTCATCATTGGTAGTCAAGGACAGTTACTGTATTTTATTTAGCTTGAATGTGCATAGTTATCCCCAGATTTTCTTTGCATCGACTGCTTTATCGCCAGTTGGTAAATTTCGATGAGTTTTTCTATAAATTGGTGTTGTCAAAGGATCCTAGTATTATTCCCTGAGGAATGTATATATAACCATTCTCTCACAATCTTGAAGAATGTCATTTGCTGGAGCTGTATCTTTTTCTTTGTATTCAGCATTTACCATTTCTATGTGGGATCCTTTTGTCCTCTTAGCCTCCTTAAATGCATTGTCTCAGAGTTTAAAACATCAATTAAGGGATTGCATTGAAACCTTCCGAGGAAAAAATGTCTATTGAAAACATCCCCCTTAAAGGAGCATGTTTACAATCGTGCCCAAAGATAGTCATCATCATCATCATCATCATCATCTCCTACGCCATCTGTGTGCATTGCTTTGGTTCACCAGGCCAAGCCTGAATTTACATAGCTTGCCACATGTTGGATACATCAGGCGAGGATTTGGGGCTATGGAAACCTCTTGTCTGGCATGTCTCTGCTGCCTTGTAAAGGCGAGATGTGCTGCCAGACCCTACTCCAGGTATGACCATGTTGACAGTCATTCTCCAGACCATTCTGTTGGAAGTGAGGGTTTCCATATTAGTTGGTAGAATTCTGCATTTCTTTAAGGTTAACTTGGTTTGGTCTATATCTCTTCTTTTGACCGCCAGGTCTTCGATCACCGTATTTTAGTGGTCCACATAAAATTTCCTTTTGGGATACATTTGTCAGGGATACAAATTTGTGACCAAACCATTGTAATTGGTGTTTGGATTACATGGCTCCTATGCTTGTGCATCCTGTTCATTCCAGAGTTGGTGTGTGTGTGTGTGTGTGGAATCTGATTTTTCCAGTTTAGGCCCAAAATATTCTGGTGCTGTGTGGCTCCTGTAAAGGACAGCCCAGTTGCATGTGTAGTGGACTTGCTCCCGTCAATCTGCCTTATTACTATAGGGACTTGATTTGGTCACTTTTTGCTCCCCCTGCAATATTATTTATGTTAGATGAAGAAGGCTTGAGATTGGGTATAAGCTCACAAACCTGACCGAATAACTTAGTGTCAGGTAGCAAGGGAAAACCTTGATGATCTAATCTGTTGCCCCTCTGCATACTACTGCTGAACTGAAGAGTTAAAAAAATTATGTATCTTGACTCTTGCCTCAATACTTGTCCTCAGTGCATGCTTCATCCCTTAGGGAATACCAGTAGCCTTTGTCTCCAGGGACTAACCCACAAGGAAGTGGGACACTCAGTTGATTTAACTCAATAGTCATGATGATGTGCCATGTGGCACTTGGAGCCAACAAGTGAGAGTTAAGGTGCTTGTGGTGAACAGTATTCTTAGATCATCATATAAAGATGCAACTGCTCTATTAATAAATGTGCCACTCCTCCAAACATCTTGTACATATAATAACTTTCAAAATATCCCATCCATCTTGCTTTTATGTACTTTCCTTAACTGGCAAAACTTTTACATCCTTATCCTTTATCTGTGGGATGTGAGTCAGGTCCTTAGTCACTTTATTTCTACTTTCAATCTTTTAACATTACCTTTGTTGTTATTCCAGCATTTTTTCCTCTTTCTTTGTGCTTTTCAAACCGAATGCATTTCTTTCATTACCTATCCTTGCCTCTTTTTCCCATTTGACCTTTTCCTGCATATGTGGATTTCAGTGCTAGTTCTTTTTATCATTGGGTGGACCCCTACCAGGTGTTTACATATAATCTAAGGCTACTTAAAACCAATTCCTTAAATCCTTCTTTTATTTCCTGATCTTTTAATTTACACCACTTTCTATCTTAGGCTGTGCTGTCTTTTTCCCCTGCCCAACTTATCTTATCTAAAAGTGTGATACCACTAATTGGTGTTGTGTACTGACAGTTTCACCTTTTATTATCTTACAATATGGATCGGAGTCGTGGGGAATGAAAGTGATGGAGAGACAGAAATTGAATGTGTTTGAGATGAAGTGTCTGAGGAGTATGGCTGGTGTATCTCGAGTAGATAGGGTTAGGAACGAAGTGGTGAGGGAGAGAACGGGTGTAAGAAATGAGTTAGCGGCTAGAGTGGATATGAATGTGTTGAGGTGGTTTGGCCATGTTGAGAGAATGGAAAATGGTTGTCTGCTAAAGAAGGTGATGAATGCAAGAGTTGATGGGAGAAGTACAAGAGGAAGGCCAAGGTTTGGGTGGATGGATGGTGTGAAGAAAGCTCTGGGTGATAGGAGGATAGATGTGAGAGAGGCAAGAGAGCGTGCTAGAAATAGGAATGAATGGCGAGCGATTGTGACGCAGTTCCAGTAGGCCCTGCTGCTTCCTCCGGGGCCTTAGATGACCGCGGAGGTAGCAGCAGTAGGGGAGTCAGCATTATGAAGCTTCATCTGTGGTGGAAATGTGGGAGGTTGGGCTGTGGCACCCTAGCAGTACCAGCTGAACTCGGTTGGGTCCCTGATTAGGCTGAAGGAACATAGAGAGTAGAGGTCCCCTTTTTGTTTTGTTTCATTGTTGGTGTCGGCTACCCCCCAAAATTGGGGGAAGTGCCTTGGTATATAGATAGATAGATGGACAATTTTTTTTACATCTGTTGCATAATCATACAGTATTTTATTTTGTAAAGAAATCATTGTTAACTACCATATGAAAAGCTGCTGAAAAATCTATCATTAGTTTTCCTTTATTCATTTCTTTCATACCATGTCATTGTGAATACTACTGATATTTTCACAAATACACCCAACTACCCATTTAGATCACTTCCAATGACAAGTCATTTTCCAATAATTTCATTCATTGCTTAGCTTCCTCCTTGAATCCTGCTTGTGGTGCATATGCTGTTGTTACATTCAAAATGTGTACACCATAGCACAACTCTATTTTCATTACCCTGCAACTTCTTTGAACACTATATTTTCCTTCATAGGAGGTCAACCCCCCTCCAATAGGTTACTGTATGATATAGTGCTATCCATATACAGTAGTGTACTGGAGGCATCATTAAAGGGTCTTTGCATTATTCCTCCTGCTCCTACCTCTTCTCATCTTTCTCCTATCTTGTGCAGTACTCTTAACATCATTTAATCATTGCACTATAGTGCAACCTCTGTTATGATTGGCCTCTCTTGGAACAGGTTCAGGCCATATGGCCAAAATTCTATAATTCAAATTGGAATTAACTGATTTTTCATTTAATCTTCTTTTTCTTTTGTAAAGTGTTTATATGGTCGTCTATTTGCAACCTAAGTGTAAGGCTATCATAGGCAGTGATTTGTAATTACAGAAAAAATTTATTGGCAGGAGAATTTCCCTTTTTGTTAAAACCAGGAATATATTACTAAACGTGTGTATTTCATTGAGGGTATTTTAGGAAAACAGACAATTTCTTAAAAAGTAATACAAAACTAAAATATCATTGGATAAGGATTTCTTATGTGAGTATTATGAAATACATACTGTATATTAGCAGTGTGAAGATATTCCCTTATACATCCTCAATAACAAACAATTTTCTATTTAGATTCCAAGAAAATTTGTCGTCACAGGGAAGGTGATTAAACTTTTATTATTGCAGATATGGTTTGTGTCTCATCCTTCTTTTGCCTATGTTAGAATGTTCTATGAGATGCCTTTTTGCTCTAGCCAATGAAGAAACTTCAAGAATACTTACTGCAGATAACTCCTCATTTTATACAACCCTTGATGAGATTTTGCAGTTGTATTATGAAAAAGGAGATTCATTTATGCAAGATTTGAATGCAAGAAGAAACCCTGATGGAGAATGTATTGCAGATTCACATAACTGTAGAATAAGGATATTTTTTGAAAACATATTAGTGAACAGTGAACCAGAAAATACAACTTGCTGTAAAACCATGAGGGTGAATTTAGTTCCTTTTGTTATTGGTGAAAAGTTGAATGAAGCATTACATGACATGCTCAACTTTATGAGTGGACCACGTGTTAGAGATAGGCTAAGCCATGGGGAGATAAAACTTGATCATGTTTCTGAAGATATTGCATATCATATGATATGCATTAGTTTACTTGTGCTTTCAATTGAACACTGGAGAGGTGAAAAAGAAGCTGTTAATGAGTATAGATTCTTGTGTAAGGTGAATAATGATTTAGCAGTTACACCACATCTCAAGTTGGATATTTTTAGCCATCACAGTTGTAACACAAAATCCATATACCAGAGTCTCCTTGCATTTAATATTTCAAAGATTTCATCTCCAACTGAAACTTTGATTCAGCTAATGAAAAGTCACATTATGGAATATCAGTGTGCTTATCACCCTAGAGCAGTTCTTCATGAAAAGCTGATATCATGTATATTGAAACTAGAGAAGTGGTCAGAATGGGATAGAGTATCATGTAGTGAAATTCAATATCCTGACTGGGAGACAGGCTGTTTACTGGAAATGCCAGTCTATTTTTGTTTTCCTCCTTTGACAGGTTTCAAGTATGAAACACATAGACTCCCTGAAATTATTAATTTCAAGTTGCATGTCAAAAGCACAAAATACACTGTGTTATATCGAAGTAAAGTGGAAATTGAACTCATATCTTTATGTAATAGGATTATTTGTTGTGCACAATTAGCATTAGATAATATAAAAGATAATTTAAGTGTTAAGTATTCACAATATGTCAACAAAACATTACGCTCCAGGCAAAGAAGCACATATCGCAGACAGTTAGCAGCAGTTCCTACAATAATTTTGAACTTTTATACAACATGTCAACTTATTTTTGCTATTTTATTGATAGCAGATGATTTACTTTGTGCCGGGACATCTCTCACTAATGTTATGAAAACTCTAAAGAAGATTCTGAAACTTCATGAAAATATTGTATCAAACACCAATTTAAACATGAATCGTTGGGATGAAGCACTGAAGAACTCTACTGATAACATCACAAATATTAAAATGGAATACAGTAAGTAAATGTAATCTTTTTATTCCTTATTGTGTAACTAAACATTCCATGACATCAAGAAGTTACTTTTATTTTTATTTTCAGTGCTGTAATGCATACCATACACAGTTTTGTATAATAATGTACATACGTGACTAGAGGCTGACTATGGTAAATTAATGTTGATCATGTACAAGGTCCTATATATATTTCACCCTTCTTTTACCCTTTAATTGTTGAAAAGAAATATATGCATATTCTTTCATAATTGGCACAATATAGCATTTGATTATACAATATTGAACTACTTCCATCATAGAAATTGAATATATTTCAAAACTAATTAAGATATACGAGTTGGGTTCTAGAAGGCTGTCTATGTGTATAATTTCCCTTGCCTAGCTGCCTAACATTGAGTATACAGTGATATTTTTTATACAAAAGCTTCTGCATACAAAAATTTCATGATGCGAAACGAGATTCTCCTTCTAACCCCCATGGGTGACCAACAGAAGGTCTCTCTCCGAGGAAAATTTCATTGGTGAACTACCATCTGTCCCCAATTGAGTTTTGAGCAGAACATCCACCTCCAGTTAAGAAACATAGGTATAATATTTGACCAGATAGTATTCCTCTACACGACAGCATTGCAGACCAGAGGACAACTTTGAGCAATCTCTCTCCCTTTGCAGTCAGTGCCCATGAGGAGAGTGGGGACTGCTCCTAACAGTTCCCTACCTCTGGATCAGAGACTCTCCTGCCAACTCCAAGTTGTGGGGATCCCAGATCAGGATGCTTCAGTTAGCCCCTCCCCGATGAAGAGGATACTAAGTAAGAGTCGGAAGACACTGGCAGAGATCTGCAGCCAGTAATTCCAGGACCTTCAGAAGCAGACGAAGGGGAAATGAACTTTACTTTCCTAAAGGTGCTGTGGTGCATTAGGATGGTAAATGACCTTGGAAAGGCGGTGACTGATCTTCCGAAAGGCAGGACATGGACCATAGACCTTTGTGCCGCACTCCAAGTAGAGGAAGACCCAAATTCCAACTTAACTGGTTGGTTTTAGCCAAGGAAGCACTACGCAAGGTGGAGACCGAGGCCCAGGTTTCTGGCTCCAAAAATTCTCATAGAGCTGGGAGATCCTCCCGCTGGATTCCTGCAGCCTTTGCATGGCAATAGAAGTACAGGCTTTCCCCTCTTCTCTTGATCCTGTGGTGGCAACTCTGACACTGGGTTGCTTGTCAGAATGTTTCTCAGCAGTACCAGTTTCCTACTCTGCGGCAGAGGTGTCGGCCATGGAAATCACAGTCAATGCGATCATGCAAGCAGCCTCTTGGATAGACCACAGGTCTAACTAGGGCAGTAAAGATTTTGATGTACTGTACCAGATGGCCAAGTGGGTGCTTAAGCATCCGAGTCTGTGACTTCGTGGTTTCACAATTGGATTGGTCGTCAAAAAGTGTAAACTCTCCGCAACTCTATGTTCAAAGAACCATTGCTCTTCCCACCATTATAAATAGACACTGCAGTAGAGAAGTGGCAAAAAGAAATGAAAAGAAAAGAAAAGGACTCCATCGTACAGTGGGTAGTATCCTTTCATCAACCCCAGGCTTCAACATCAAGACAGAGAAAACCGTCCAACAAATCAACCCAAAGAGCAGCGTAGAAAGGAGGGACTCGCCCGCAGCAGTCCATCCTCAAGACCCCATCGAACGCAGCCTTTCCCCTTTCGACAGAACCAGGGTCACAGTAAAGGTAGGGGAAAAGGGAGAGGTAAATGCCTTTGCTAGGGAGAGCATTCCTCCCACCCTACCAGCAGTGGGGGATACCTGCAAGCCAATTTGAGGATACCTCCTCTTGTTTATTAGCTCTCCCCCTCTTCTGATTCCTCCCCTAGTGACATTGTCATCAAATCGTCAGGGATCTGCAGATCTTGCAGAGCATGTTGCTGAATGGTGCACTTAAGGAGGTTGACAACAGCTCTCCAGGCTTCTTCAGTTGACTCTTTCTTGTAAGGAAAGCATTTGGATGCTGGAGACCAGTCATCAACCTCTCAGCACTCAACAAGTTCATTTATCAAACACCTTTTGCGATGGAGACCATAGCCATGGTCAGCCAAGAGATAAGTCCTCGAGACTTCATGGTGATCTTCGATCTGAAAGATGCTTACTTTCAGATCCAAGTTCATCACTCCTTCAGAAAGTACCTCCAAGTAATGGTAGTAGGAAAGGTTCTTCAACTCAAAGTGCCCCAATTCTTCATGAGGATCTTCGAGCTACTGTAGTTTTCTTTTGGTGACTATATGACAGGACACTCGGTGGTGTTGATAAGCAACAACATCACCATAGTGTCCTACATAAACAAACAAGAAGGTACTATGTCTCTCAGGTATGCCAACTAGTGGTGAAGACTCTTGAGTGAACAGAACTCATCCTGGGAAAAATGAACCCAGATAGTCAGCATGGAATGGTTTTCATGTCATCAAATAGTGACAGAGATCCTGACTTTGTAGGGTTCTCCGATGATGGACCTCTTTGTAGCTAAACAATCTTCGATCTACTGATCTCTCATTCCAGACCAGGGAGCAGCGTTCGAGGACGTGTTCCAGCACCCATAGGAGGGCCTTTACACACATGCTTTTCTGCCGTTCTACTTACTGCGAATAGTCTTAAACAAGTGAGACATTCCCAACCTGGTAATATCAAAGTAACCACAGATGGAGTGGTACCCAGACCTGCTGCTCCTAGCAAGGCTATGTGAGAATTACCTGTTCTCCCTGACCTTCTATATCACCCTCATGCAAGGATCTACCACAGGGCACCAGGATCCCTTTATCTTCATGCGTGGAGGTTATTCTACATCTCCTCGCTGAGAAAGGCTTTTCTCAAGAAACAGTTCAGCAGATGTCTGGATACCTTTATATATCTTTAGCGGCTGTCTACCTGGTCAAGTGGGCCATCTTCTGTGGTTGGTGACAGGGAAGGGTTATCTCTCCTATTGTAACTTCTCTGCCTTCAATCGCTGCCTTTTTGTACTACCTCTGTAAGGTGAAATTCTTCTCCATTTCAGTGGTAAAAGGCTATAGCTTGGCCTTGAGCCAAGTCTTTACACTAAGGGAAGTACAGTCAAGCCTCCTTATTCGCGATAGTTAGGTTACAGACACAAGCGTGATAGGCGAATTTTTGTGAATAAGTACTACACTAAGGTGGGCTAACTCCTATCCTAGAAAGTCACTGCCCTTTGCCACGAGTGGGTGCCCGAGCTGATGATTAACGCAGTAAATACTACCTAATATTGTTTTAATTTGGTTTCTACAACAGTTTATAATTATATGTACAGTGTACAGTGCATTTGCACATATGTACACTACGTACCGGACACAGCAAGGTTATAGTACAGTACACAGGTACACTACGTACTAGACACAGCAAGGTTACAGTACAGTATTGTGCTAAGGTAAAGTTTACAGAGTCGTCATCATCCCCTTACTGTTCTGTATAACAAAAGTTTTTCCTATCTAGTAATACTATACTGTAACCTAATACTCATTGATACTGTAGTGTATACAGTGAACCCTCGCTACTTCGCGGTTCGACAATCGCGGATTCACCACTTCGCGGGGTTTTCCCATAACCCATATATATATACATATCGCGGATTTTCCGGAAAATTCGAAAATACCGCGAAATCTGAAGATAACCAAATACGATATTTTGTTACCTGTAATTCCATTAATACTGTAATTAGTAATATCTGCTCTTACTGATTGTTCATTGCATTACATATGATATATAATTCAGCACAGAAAGAAATAAAACACGAAAAGAGAATGTGATCATACGATAATTCAGTACGTAGTAAAATTAAATCGAACATGAAACGCAAATCAGATGCAGTCATACCATATTAGAATGGTGTGTACTGTAATGGATGTGCTTCTTTTCCATGAATCTTTTGTATGTATACGTACGTAGTACAGTACTGCATCCAATAATATTCTTTGTTGCAAAAATCACATTTCGAATAAGTACTGTAAGCGTACGAGAGAGAGAGAGAGAAAGAGAGAGAGAGAGAGAGAGAGAGAGAGAGGCGTAAAATAGCGTACGTACGTAAATTTTTATTATTATTGTTATTATTATTATTATTGTTGTTGTTGTTAATAAAATTATTATTGTTATTATTATTAATCATTATTATTATTATTATTACTGTACAGTATTATTATCATTATTTATTATTATTACGGTATTGTACTTAATCTACGTACGTTCAGTATGCGCGGGGCATCTTCTATGAGTAACCAACGCACCATGTACTGTAAGACGGGTTGTGATTGGTTCAAGCGCTGATAGATGACGAATCAAAACTCAAGTTTTGTTATCTAGCCTGTGATTGGTGTTTTGCCCGCATCTTCAACTTCCAGCATCACAGTTCTCGCGGGTCTGCATCGTTCACTTTCTCTTTCCGCGTATTGCTGAGTAGACGTTCTTAACTTTGTGAAGTTTAATCTGTGCTGTGTGCGACTGTTTTAAGTTGAACTTTCTGTTAAACCCTACTGTACAATGCCTCCCAAGCCTTCTGCTTCTACTAAGGCTGGTAGTGAGCCTAAACAGCACCGAAAGATGATGACGATTGCTGAGAAGGTGACGCTTCTCGATACTATGTTAAAAGACAGTAGAAGTTACGCGGCCGCAGACCTCGAAGACCTGACGAAATCGGGCAGTGAAGACAGTGAAACACAGGAAGAGTTCCAAGAAAATGTCGAAGAAACGGTCTTAAAATTAGAACGGCTTGCCAAGCTCTGCAAGCTTGCGAATGAGGTGAAAGAAATGTCGCAAGAGTGGGACGAGGATATGGTTCGTTCTGTACAATTCTGCACCAAGATCGATGAACACATGGCTCCCTACAGGATGCTCTTGCGAAAGAAGAAGCAGCGGCAGCAACTTCCGATCACAATGCCCTCAGAAGAAATTGAAGAAGTGTCTCAGGAAGAAGTTGAAGAGGTGTCCCAGGAAAAGACACCTCCGTCTGAAGAGACGTAAAATACTACAGTAATATTGGCTGCACAGTAGAAGACATCATCAGCTTCATCATCATCATTTCTACTGTGCAGCAAATTCATCGCCATCATCATTCAAGTTTTTCTTGAACTTCTTTCGTGGTGAGTACAGTAACAATCTTTATTTTTTACTTAAACATTTTAATATTTGTGTCTGTTTTATAGTTTAGTACTGTATGCATTAAGTTAAAGGGAAGGTTTTAAAAGCCTATCATATTTTTTTTGTTTAAAATTTACATTTACGTACGTAAAACAATCTCTCTCTCTCTCTCTCTCTCTCTCTCTCTCTCTCTCTCTCTCTCTCTCTCTCTCTCTCTCTCTCTCTCGTAAATTGTTTTCCTGCTTTGCTACGTACAGTATGTACTGTATGATTTTATATAGATACGGTAAATAATATTTGTAATAACATATTTTGTAAATGCTTTTACTGTAAATATCATTATTTATCACTTTCATCATGCGCGTTAAATGCCTTCTTTGTTCTGAGCGTGGTTGTTTACTGAGCGTACTTTATGACGCCGTCGTTTCAGGTGGCGTCATAAAGAAAAACATTTCATTTGGAAGTCCTAAGGAAAATTAAGTAAAACATTGGTAATAACAAAATCAACATACTGTATACATCAATACAGTATAATCGATGCAAAAACTAACCTATACATATATGTGTACAGTACACTAAATGAGTTTGTTTCTTCATTATGATCAGAGATAAACGTAAACAAAACATTGGTTGCCATTTTTTATCGTGCTTTTTAGGTGTTTAGGAAACGCATGATATAAAATCGCCTTTAATATTTGTGCCTGTTTTAGTTTAGGGTACTGTAGTACATGCATTAAGTGTTCTGTACATTAAAGGGTAGTTTGTTAACAGTACTACGTACAAGGGAAGGTTTTAAAAGTCCGAATATACATGTTAAATAAATAGGTAAATATGGTGTCAATACTTCGCGGATTTTCACCTATCGCGCCCGCGTCTGGAACCTATCTACCGCGATAAACGAGGGTTCACTTTACTGTAATATATGTACAGTAATATTACTACAGTACCGCTTAACTGTACTTACGGTAAGTGTTCGGTGTTTTTGTTCAAGACTCGTAGTGTACGCCACTACTATAGAAGCATGATGCAACTTCTTATGTGTTGTCTCTTGCGCAGTATGTTACAGTATATCTATATGTTCTTAAACAGAAAACGGATTTTGAGCGAAGCGAAAAATCTATTTTTGGGTGAGATAGCCATGTCGTCCTGATCGAAGGTTCCTTCAGTAGCTTCTTAAGGGTATATATAACTATAGTAGATATTCCCAGAGAATTAAACTAAAGGTTTCACAGAATTCTAACTTCTGGCGCGAGTACCCATAAGGTTTCCCTTTAGGATATCGTATAATAACAGGAGACGTATGCTTGACACGCCACATAGCTATCTGCACCCCACATAGCGTTAACGCTTCGAGGGGGAAGTGTGGCAAGTTATGGGAGGAGCCGTTACTAAGTTCTCCTCCTTCGTTACTGTTACGGTACCCTGTGACGTCATAACCGCCCCCATGCTTGGCCGCCATCTTGGTTGACGTCACCGTTGCGCGCCTTCCTCATTGCTTCAGGCGTTTAGGCCAGCCTCCATGATACAATAAGATTGGGAGGGGCCTGTCAAGGCCTGAATAGAGAAAAGGGCGGGTCCATCAGGACGACATGGCTATCTCACCCAAAAATAGATTTTTCGCTTCGCTCAAAATCCGTTTTTTGGGCTCAAGCCATGTCGTCTTGATGGAAGTGTACCAGAGAATTAATGTATCGTGGATTTTTCCCTTTTGTAGTGCCTTCGACTTCTAGACAATATTCCTTTGGTCTGATGACCATAGAGACCTGTGACATTTCCGTTACATGTCACTACAGATAAGCATATACTGTACCATGTTACCGCTTCCTGCCCCCCTGGCAGGGAAGTCCTATTTGGACGTAAGGAACATCTTGAAGTTACTTAATAGAGGAACTCACCTAGTCTCAGAGATACCTGCCGGTCCCAGGGTCAGATAGAAGAAGGTAAGTACAATTGTGTTGGAACAAATTACCTTGGTCTAGATGAGTTTGTATCAATAAGGAACATTATAACATTGTTCATACCATTATTCGAATAAGGAAGTAAATAAAATTCTCTAACAGTGTTTTTATTTCCATTGTGAGGGCGAAATGAGACGCACAGGTAAACAAATTCTATTTTATTTAGTTAAATAAGAATTGGCATACAATAAGCAATAAATTGTAATGGAATGCAATTAGCAGCATAGACTTAAGACATCAATAGAAATGAGTTGGGAATCTGAAAAGGAAAACTTGCCATTACACACATTAGTTCCAGAGGAACTATAAAGTCTTATATACACTTCATGTTAAAAACGGAACAGGACTCTTTGGCGCCGACTCTTTGGCGCCGCCATTTTGGCGATAGACAGTTTGGCTCTCATTGTTTTGGCGCCAAAAAACAAATTTAAGGACCATCCGCAAATTTGTGTCTCGTTTAGTGATCACTCCATTACACCAAAGGCTCGTATGATTTAAGAATTGTAATATTAAACCAGTTATTACGATATTCAAGTCTTGTTTAGTTCTCCCTATACTATGCGCCCTATTACCTAATAAGCGTCGAACAACATACGTGAAAATGTTTCGAATGATAACTGAGATGTCTGCAGAGCTGCAACCAAAGGGCATTTATTGTGATTACGAACAAGCAGCTTTTTCTGCAATGACAGAATGTTTTCCGGATGTGGAGTTGAAAGGCTGCTTCTTCCATTTTGCACATAATATTCATAAGCACCTGAAACAACTTGGGCTCCAGCATTTGTATAATAATGACCCCGACTTCTCAGTAAAAGCCAAAATGATCGTTGCTTTATCTTTTGTACCTATTTCTCACATGGATGTTTACATCGATGCTTTGGTGCAATATTTACCTGATGAACTCCAGCCGTTAATGAACTGGATCGAAGATAATTATGTAGGAAGACCTCTGAGGAGGGGAAATGTCCGACGTTCACCACTTTTCTCTAAGCAAATGTGGAATATGTATAGTCAACGATATTAGACTGATCAACGCATTTTAACTATAGTACAGCAGTTTGATTCACGGGAACCACTGGAATACTTACGTGGTTTGGCATATAACTATGAAATGCATTAACATGTTGGTGAAAATATTTCATTTTATTTCATTTTTGTAGCATTTTAATACTGTATTGCTGAAAATATATAGAACTTTTTTATTTTATGTTATTTTTGACCCATGTAATATATATAAACATACTATATATATATATATATATATATATATATATATATATATATATATATATATATATATATATATATATATATATATATATATATATATATATATATATATATATATCAGGTCAGAAAATTTTCAAGCTGTCGCCAAGTGGGATAGCGCTAAAGTAACAAGCGCCAAAACCATTTAGCGCCCAAACAGCGGCGCCAAATCATCGTCGCCAAAAGAGCGGCGCCAAAACGTACTGGACTCGTTAAAAACATGTGGCACATGTGTTTCTGTCTATGTGACTTCACCTTTTGTATAAGAACAGTCCATAGTGTCACAAGGTGGCACTTAAAATCACTGTTTCGCACTAGGGTCAACACAGGCACCCATAGAGTTAGAGTCCCGAATAACTCACTGTTCTACGCAGCACTAAGCAGCAGGTTTTAGCACACTACCTGCAGCTACCACATACCGTTTGAGCTCGGGCGCCTGCTTCGCATAGTGTTTGAAAAACACTCTGGAGGACATCCAGCCTGTGAAAGAGCGAAGACTTTCGAAGTCCATCGATTGGAAGAAATTCAGGGAAGAGGCGACTTTCCTGGGATCGTGACCTGCGGGTGTACTGTCAGGATCCGCTCTGCGAATAAAGTATGTGATCTTCGCCCTTAGTTGTTTGAGTGACAAGTCGGACCCTGAAGTTTCCCCTTTAAAGAGCTGTCCTCCGCCAAAGTCTGAAGTTCGTTGAAGATAGACCTTTAGACTCTCCACTGGACATAGAGAGACATCTTCCTTCAGAGGGCAGATTCTCCAGGGGCCCCACCTTTTAGCTCGTTCTTGGCGAGAAACGTTGGGTCAGGAAAGAGGGTAAGCTTGCCTGTTTCAGCGAACTGTATCTGGACCTCTTCTCTTGGTAATGCCACAATTTCACTGACTCGGGCTCCCGAGGCAAGAGCAAATAGGAAAATCACTTTTTGAGTTAAATCTTTCAGAGGGCAAGACTCATTGTCCAAACTTGAGGCAAAGTGGAGCACCTTGTCAAGAGACCAGGAGATGGGTCTCGGTGGGGGTGCGGGTCTGAGTCTAGCACATGCCTTTGGCAGCTTGTTAAAGATGTCATCAGACAGGTCTATCTGGAAGGCATGTAGTAATGGTCTGTCAAGGCCGATTTGCAGGTGGAAATCGTGTTGGCTGCCAAGCCCTGTCCATGAAGGTGAATGAAGAAGGACAGACAAAAGTCTACATATAGAGATTTCTGTAGGATTTTTAGCCTTGACAAAGGACACCCACTTCTTCTAGGATGACTCGTATTGCCTTCTGGTAGATTTTGTTTTGTATTCCTCTAAGAATTCCAAGCTTTTCTTCGAGATCCCAAACCTCTTCTTGACGGCTAGGGAGAGAAAATCATGAGATGAAGGTCTCGGGTTTTCCTTGATGAAGCGAAGACAGTCGACTTCTGAACTTTCTGGGAGAGAACTGGGTCCGGCATGGGAATTAGCTTGGGTTGTAACTCCAGGATTAATGGGAGCCAGTTGCTCTGGGGCCACTTGGGTGCCACTAGGCTGCTGTTTCTTGGAAGGTTCTCAACTTGATGAGGACTTTCAGCAGAAGGTTGGGTGGAGAGAACAGGTAAATCTTGAACCATCTGATCCAATCCAGGAACATGGCGTCCACCGCTTCCGCTCGGGGTTCCTCGTATGGGGCCACGTAACGACGAAGTTGCTAGTTGTCGCTCGTTGCGAAGAGGTTGATCTGCAGTTCCGGGACTTGTAGGGAGATGAAGGAGAATGAGTCTGCGTCTAGG
Organism: Palaemon carinicauda; assembly: GCF_036898095.1. NCBI lineage: Eukaryota > Metazoa > Arthropoda > Malacostraca > Decapoda > Palaemonidae > Palaemon > Palaemon carinicauda. The sequence goes on along the minus strand of NC_090764.1, from coordinate 51,136,593 downwards.
GATCATTCTGACTCTATCGGGGTTGTCCTGGATAGAGCATCCGCTGTCACGTAGCGGAATCCTTGTAGGTGAACTGCCGACAGGTGCCATCTTTTCTTGTCCGCCAAGCGGAAGATGGGTAGCAACACTTGGTTGAGTTTGGGTGATCTTGAGCCCTGACGGTTGAGACATCTGACTACAACGTCGCTGTCCAGAGTTAGACGGATATGGACTGAGGGACGTGGAGACAGCTCCTTCAGAGTAAGGAGGACCGCCATGGCCTCCAAGATGTTGATGTGAAACATCTTGAATAGGGGAGACCATGTTCCTTGAACTTGCAGTTGATGGGAGTGACCCCCCCATCCTTCTAACGATGCATCCGTGTGGATAACGACCGATGGAGGCGGTAGTTGAAGAGGTACTGATCTTCTCAGGTTTTTTGCCTCCGACCATGGCTTTAAGAAGGAACGATGCCTGGTTGGCAGAGGTCTCTTGAGATCTCTTCGAGCGATGGACGTGTTACTTTACGGCCAGAGCTGATTTATACAATACAAGAATATGGTACTCAACTTTCCAGAAGAAGGCGAGGCAGAATATTGCGACATGATGAATTTTGGGCCGAATAACTGGGAAAAAGCACCTGGTCATAAACGCTACGTAAGAAGGAATGAGGAAGGCGCGCAACGGTGACGTCAACCAAGATGGCAGCGGTTATGACGTCACAGGGTACCATAACAGTAACGAAGAAGGAGAACTTAGTAACAGCTCCTCCCATAACTTGCCGCACTTCCCCCTCGAAGCGTTAACGCTATGTGGCGTGTCAAGCATACGTCCCGTTATTATACGATATCCTAAAGGGAAACCTTATGGGTACTCGCGCCAGAAGTTAGAATTCTGTGAAACCTTTAGTTTAATTCTCTGGGAATATCTACTGTAGTCATATATACCCTTAGGAAGCTACTGAAGGAACCTTCCATCAGGACGACATGGCTTGAGCCCAAAAATACAGCTTATTTTATAAACTAAAACCTTAAATATCTCGATAATGATTGTTTCTTTTCAATGGATAAACAAAAACTGTGCATTCAATTAATTTTTAACAGCTGATCTCTCTCTCTCTCTCTCTCTCTCTCTCTCTCTCGCGCGATAAAATACACCTGAAATTTAAAACAAAAGCACAGGAATGTTTTATTAAGGGATTTTGACAAAGGAAAAATCTATTTCTGGGGAGAGACCTGTGATGCCCGGTGAAAAGAGTCCTTTTTTACACTTCTGATATAAATCTTCCAAATATACCAGAGAAAGATAAAAGCATGGCATGCAGAGGTTACTACCCTCGCGCGAGCACCTCGTGGGTGTCGTGTATACATCAGGGGCGTGTGAAAACCACTATTCACAGGCTGTCTTCCATTTAGATAATTCCTTCATCAAAGGGAAGGGCCGTAACAAAGGCCCCAGAAACCACACTTGGACCACGCCACTGTCACCCAACACGAGCGCCCTCTAGGTCATCCTTCTGCAAGAGCATATGGCTTGGCAAGGAAAGGGTGGGTCCGTACAAAAATAACCGGGAAGGGTTTCACCAGGCGTCACAGGTCTCTCCCCAGAAATAGAATTTTCCTTCGTCAAAATCCCTTTTCTGGGTCGACCTGTGACGGCCGGTGAAAATGTACCAGAGAATGCCTTCCAAGCCCAATAAAGTAATAACATAATGAGGAGAATACAAACACCATGTAAGACAATAATCTAATATAATAATGTAAGTAAACCTCAAATTACAGTACCAACTAGCCAAATGACATCGGGAACGTAAGTCTAAATAAATATGAAGACCAGGAATCAGCTGAGTGTCGAAACGCAAAAGGCATCAAACCTTACATGTCTAAGCATATCTAAACATTAAAGGAACGGTAACTACAATAACAGTTAAACCATAGGAATTAAACATGGTAAATATCATAGGGCTAACGAACTACCCAGGAGAGTGGCGACGTGGTGTGAGTGGCAGGTATGAGGGAGAAGAGAAGAGATGGAAGAAAGGAAGAAGAAGAGATTAATGGGGAGAGATAAGACTCCCCGCTGCCACCGTCGGGTATTTAAGGGCCTGTAAGTTCTTTAGATAGTGGCGTTTGAAAACCATAGGGGATTTCCAACCCGTATATTTTTTAGTCATCAAAGTCCCTGTTCTGGAAGTAATTGATGGAGGTATCTATTGACCGTATATCATGAGCCTGGGGAAATGATTCCGGATTAGTATGTTTAATGAAGTAGAGGATTTGTTGCCTGATACCGTGAATGGAAATAGTACCTCCTTGTTCCCTGATAACCAAGGGGCCAGACAAGCGGGTGGTAGTTCTAGCTAAAAAGGCCCTGAGAGTAGTGACTGGACAAAGAGAAAGGATCCTGGGGAAGACCGATAATCTTCCGAGGGGAGCACCTATTTTGCGGATCCTCATTTTTAGCTAGGAAAGCTTTGCCTGGAGAAAGGAGTACTTCGGCTGAAGGGAGGAAATCTATGTTTTCCGGGTTTCGTGAGAGAGCTGCTAGTTCTGATATTCCAGCACCTGAGGCCAAAGCCGTTAGAAATAAAGTCTTCCTAAGAAGAGTGATATAAGAGCAGGATTCATTGTCCGTGTCCGTCGCAAGTTTGAGGACATCGTTCAGAGACCAAGAGACCTTTTGTGGCTGAACCGAAGGTCGAAGCCTAGCACATGCTTTTGGAATAGATGAGAAATAGGAATCAGCTAGGTTAATGTTAAACCCAACAAGGAAGATCATCTTCAAAGCTGACTTGATGATGGTTAAGGGGACTGTCCACCATGGGGTATTGACATAACTTTCAGAAATTGAAAATCGTTTTATTACTTTTATGTATGCATAAACATGTCGTACATACTCCCCAGAAGTTTCAGCCAATTATTTTTACAAATAACGAAGATATAGAGGTTTTTAAATGATGACGTCATCCTTACTGTGTCGTCTGCATGACTGAGTTTGACAAAATCGTCTTTGTGTGTTAATTTTGCATATCCATAGCGATTTTTCACTTATATTTCGAACTATCGTACGTCTGGCAGAAATGGAAGGCATTGGTAGAGTGTAGATGAACAAAATCTACTCCTACAATAACAGAAGCCAAAGTTTCCAAAGATGTATAAAAGTTATAATGCATGCGTTTGTTTACTTGAAGTTCGTATGTACATTGTGTTTCCACAACGCCCTCGGGAACATTATAGCAAGGCTAATGTTACCTAAGGTTATAAAAAGAACAAATAGTCAATCATTTTTCCAAACAATGAAGATATAGCGGTCTTTAAATAATGACGTCATCCTTATGGCGTCGTCTGTATGACTGAGTTTGACAGATGCGCAGTTCTCTCTCTCTCTCTCTCTCTCTCTCGAATTATTTACCACTGCCATTTATACAAATACTTTAATCTCTCTCTCTCTCTCTCTCTCTCTCTCTCTCTCTCTCTCTCTCTCTCTCTCTCTCTCTCTCTCTCTCTCTCTCTCTCGAATTATTTAAAACTCCCATTTATACAAATACTATAATAACAATGTTCAACTCTCTCTCTCTCTCTCTCAATTTGGACTGCCATCTATATCAGCCAAATGCTTTCATGATCTCTCTCTCTCTCTCTCTCTCTCTCTCTCTCTCTCTCTCTCATGTTTCGAAATCTCGTACCTCTGGCAGAAATGAAAGGCATTGGTAGAGGGTATATGAATGAAAACTACCAGCTACGAAAACATCAAAAAAGTTTCCAAAGACATACAGAAATTATAATGCATGTTTTTATTTACTTGAAGTTCGTATGTTGATTGTGCTTTCACAACGTCCTCTGGAATTTTATAGCAATGCCAATGTTACATAAGGTGATAGAAAGAACAAAAAGTAAGTGGAGAATAAGAAAAAAGAACCAAAAAAGAGGGAAACATGGATAAGAGTACAAAGCTGAAACCTGCTAACTAAAACACTGGCAACAATTAGAGATTGCTGGCAACTCATAACATAGGAATAGTAAACTGAGGGTTCAACTACCTCGTTTAGGGTGCATTTATGTAGGGATAAACAATAAAAGTTATCATAATAATATTATCTTGATTTCTTTTAGAAAAGAAGCGAAAATGTGTTGCAAATCTTTGGGAGCTCATAACTCAAAAACATACTTATTCCCACTTAGGTACATTTTTCTCACTTATTTGTTGTTCGATATTAGAGAAAAAGATATCGTTGAAAAGAAGAATAAAAATCCCACAATTCTCTCAGACAAAATTTTGATTTTCTTTTTACATTTTTTTTCACGATTATTTTCCGTCTAGACAAGGAAAAAAAAATAAAAATTCATTAAAAAAAACCAGAAAGGAAAATCAAAATTCTGTCAGACAGAATTGTTCGGTTGTTAGAGTAGTTTTTGTGGTATAAGTTTCAATACACTTGGTATTATAGTAGTGGGGAAAAATGTACCTAAATATTTTTTTTTAATCATGATTTTTGCTAATAAATCCAAAAGTTTTTGATCAAATAACTTGAAATTTTTATATGATGAAGGTACAGTAATATATGTCTAAAACATATATAGAAATTGTGTAATTTGGATCATTAGAAAAAAAAATGGCGGACATGGCGGACGGTTCCCTTAAAGTGCTAGCTGCTAGGCCTTTGTCAAATAGGAATCTCAAGAAAGAGATGGCTAAATTCGGAGGCATACGAGTATGGTCTGAACTCTTAGGAAATCTGCTAGGTCTTAACGGCCGAATCATATTGACGAATTGTCGAGTCCCTTTTGTCTGATTCGATGAAGAGAACGTTTTCCGGGTCAGTGTTTGCGTCTCTACGAGCTGCAAACTTCATGTAGTCCACAAAGTTAGAGTTTGGCTATCCTTGAGGAATCTGACACAGTGAGTTTGGATAACTTGGGTCAGTTTGGGGAACGGGATCTGGAAGGGAAGGAGTTTCAACTCGAGGAGGAGAGAAAACCAACTGTTCTTTGGCCAGTGAGGTGGTACTAAAGCCACTGCCCCCCGGAAGGAGCGTAGTTTGTGGAAAATTTTCATTAGAAGATTCACTGGGGGAAATATGTAAATCTTCTTCCAATGGTTCCAATCCAGGGTTAATGCGTCCATGGCATAAGCCTGAGGGTCCAGGGTTGGGGTCACATAACAAGGAAGTTTGTGAGAGAGAGAGAGAGAGAGAGAGAGAGAGAGAGAGAGAGAGAGAGAGAGAGAGAGAGAGAGAGAGAGAATTCTCTCTTATTTGATGTCAGGATGCCAGAAAACTTCAAATCATTCATATTCTCTCTTATTTGATGTCAGGATGCCAGAAAACTTCAAATCATTCATATTCTCTCTCTCTCTCTCTGTAATAAATTAAATCTTCGTTTCTTTCCTAAGTCTCTATTGAGGCCCTATAATCAAGCACAACAGAGCTAAAAACTATAAAATATCCTGCATCCGCAACATGAATAAAACTCTAGTTAACGTTAGAGTGATTCAGCTCACAGTAAAAGTTAATAAAATATGAGAGAAACATTTCAAATTAAACTATTGGAATTAATATGCTAATTAGCAAATGATAGATCAAGTAATTATTGTTTCTTTTTTTGGGCTCAGGCCATGTCGTCGTGATGGAAGTTCCTTCATTAGTAGCTTCCTAGGTATATTTGACTACAGTGATATATCCCAGAGAATTTACCAAAGGTATCCAGAATTCTAACTCCTGGAGCGAATATCCCTTAAAATTTTAAAAAGGGATATCGCCTAATATCAGAGGACGTATTCTTGACACGTCTCATAGCTATCTACACCCCTAATAGCGCTTTCGCTTCGAGGGGAAAAGTGGCAAGAATAAAGGAGAGTCGTTAAAGAGGCGACGCTCCTACCGTACTGTAAATAGTGCGCCAAATCGCCACTGCGCGGCACCACCAAGCCATTCTTTCTCTTGTAGCTTCGTTGACCGGTGTTATCCCGTGTTATCTCTCGCTATTTTGGAGTTATTTGTCGCTATGATGTCTTCACCAGCCTCATCAGCTTCGGGAAAGTTAAGTAATATCTTTGAATTGTGTAAATGTAAGCTCTTGCCAGTTTTGCTTTACGATTGAAATCGTAATTAACGTAACAAGAGCTGTTGCCAGCCGGATGGCGTCGTGGATGTGGTCGTTCTTTCTGTACATCTAGTTAGCCAGAACGACTTTTTTCCGGCGTTATTTGCTTTAATAACTTTAGCTATTTAGAAATTTTAGCTAGAGATTCTTATATTATGTCATTGTTGTCGTGGATTTGGCTATTTCTGGGTCGACTCTATAACGAAAACTAAAACGAACCTTAAATAAAATACATATAAAAGTCCATGACCAACAAAAAACAATAAAAAGAGACGAACGAAGAATAGCGAAACGAGAACGAACAAAAGTGAAAATTGACGAAATTATGATATTGCCAAACGGAATAACTCAACTATAATAAAGCCCCGAACGCTATTCTTGGTTCGACTAGACAATGGACTCGTAAGCGATAAAAAGTACCAAGACAGATATATATATGGTTCAAAATATAATAATATAAATGGCATAAGGCCTAAAGAATACAAAAGATAATGAACCTAAGATGACAAGAGTACCAACGGGCATAACAAGTTAAATGTAAAAGCGTAAACAATAACAATGGCCGCCATCGCCGTGGAAGGCCAAAGCTGTACGCACTAAAAACACTAAAATAAATAAAGATAACACTAGCCCGGAACTAACAAATCTGTCAAAACAATCTATGGTACTTAACATTGGTGCAGGAGCAAGGAGAGCCTCGGTCATGATGAAACTTCACAAAAACAGAGAGAAAACCAAGCGGCACACAAAAACAAAACGACGTTTACGAAGTCCAACAGAAGGATGTCGTTCAGATGTCGCTAGCGTCGGGCGTCGGTAGAGTGGCTCAGGTAAGGTAGCTAGGGCCTCTGTTACGGCCCTTCCCTTTGATGAAGGAATTATCTAAATGGAAGACAGCCTGTGAATAGTGGTTTTTACACGCCCCTGCTTTATACACGACGCCCACTTGGTGCTCTCGCGGGGGTAGTAACCTCTGCATTCCATACTTTAACTTTCTCTGGTATATTTGGAAGTTTTTATATCAGAAAAGTGTAAGGAAGGACCCTTTTCACCGGGCGTCACAGGTATCTCCCCAGAAATAGATTTTTCCTTTGTCAAAATCCCTTTTATGATCGAGCCTCACGAGTGCTAGGCTTCCTAGCCTAGGCACCTACACACTTCATGCATGATATAACCTTCCTGGTAAAGTTTTATTGAAGCTCAGGCAACATTTTATACATCTAAGAGATTACTGTTTTAAATTTTTCCTCTTCCAAGATAGTATACAAGAGAGTTTCGGTGAACGATTCTCAATGCTCCTAGGCTACTAGCCTAGGGGCTTTAGTATACTTTCATACATGTCCCCATTGCTCTTGTATTGTCTTTTAAGGGGAGACCGACACCTCCTATACCTTTTTAGTCGATACTAATCTCCTAGGAGATTTAAGAGCAATCCCCCTTCCCTCTGATTAGCCTAGGCTATCATCAGTTTGCTTTGCTGTGAACTGAGTTCTGGCAAAGTTTTACTGAGGTGTTTCGCTTTCTTTCTCCTAACCATTGAGTCGGTTTTGAGTTTAGAACGGGACATCAGAGTAATAAGTCTGTGTTAGGCATCTTACTGTCTTGGTGAAATGATTTCCCATGTCAGGTTAAGCTGCCTTTACAGGAGGCTAGACCTCCCTAGTCCATACATGGAGGGTTTTGCATGACAATCCCTCCTTCCTTGGTCTAGCAGACAGTTCTGTGCTGGTAGATCTTAGACCGAAGAAATGACTTCTTCACTGCCTAAGGTCTCTGGTACAAGATTCTGTTCTCTTGTGAGATTGTGTCCTGGGTGCCGCTCTCTCACTTGACTAACCCAACCTGGGGAAATGATTTCTCCTACATGAGGTTACTCCATGAAATCAGAATCCTTTAAGTTGGGTGGTGCGTTCGGGCATTACCTTACTTATAGGACATCTACCCCCTCCCCTCTGTCTCTTTTGTGTTGGATGAGCCATCACCTCCCCTGGCCGTCATTCTACATTTGACCCTAAGGATTATTTGTAGAACTGGCCTGAGGTTCCCTGTCTGCCACCGGCCGAGCCGGCTGCTGGCAGGTACCCTCGTATTCTTTAGAGTGTTCTTCAGTCCTCCCTTGGACTGCCTTCCATAGCCCATGTGGATGGGATATGGTTGGGTGGAAGCCCGAAGACAATTCCCCCTTCCACTTGAACCCTCATTCTGGATGTAGACCAGCAAGGCTGAGCCTTTGCTTTCCTCCATCCTCTCTTTTTCTCTGCCTTTCATTTTACTGGGCCATGTCGATTGTCTGCCGGCTGGCAGTTGCTCTGCCGCCGCTTACCGTGGGTGTTGCTGATCAATGACCCAATGACAATAGACATACTGGGACCGGCTGCCGGCTACTGAGTTGTCGGCCGGCAGCCGACCACCCATAACCTGGACATTTGCCGCCGGGTCCTACTTGATGGAAGGATCCTCGGCTGCCGTCTGCCGGCCGGTGGCCTGCCGTCCATTACTGCGAAGACAGTAACTGCCTTCAATAGTCCAGAATAGACCGGCATATGCCGGCTAGCCCGGCAGGACTGGCGGCATGCTACCGACAGTCAGTGCTGTAGCCCAAAAGTTTTTTCCAACCTACAAGGTGCTTCATGGGCAGCCTATTGTGAGACCATCACATATATGAGAGCGATTCTCTCTAGTAATTAATGGTTATTAACCATTATTGTATTTAATCCCCAATATTGAACCTAGAAGATTATGTTAAGAAGACACTATATCAAAGGATATCATCTTCCCCTAAAATTCGTTAAGAATTTAGTGTTCAATAACAGAGGAGGTCATAGCAATGGGCTGGACAGGAAACACATGTAGGTGTCTTTCCTATCTCTAGCTTACCCTATCCAAGCTAATATTTATAATAATATGTATGCTGAAATCTGAGAATTTCACCGAATACTTATATGCTTTTCTTTCTTTACAGGAGGAGCATCCCGAGTGCGGGAACAACTTTTGCATGGTCCGTAGTAAGAACTTCTACGGCCATGGCATGTGCAGGGCCCATGCTCGCTGCGCAGTCACCAAGGGGGCTCTCAAGTACTGGAACCCACAGGTATGTACCATTTGTGAAAAACTGGTGAAAGAGGCTTTTGATGACCAAAAGTCTACTGAGTCAAGGGACGCAGCAAGGGAGACGCTGCGAAAATGGGTCAGGGGCTTCCAGAAGAACACCTCTGGCCCATACCTTCCTATTGAGAGGATGAGGGCTTGCCTTTTCCCTAGAGCATCTTCGGATGCGGTTATTCCCCAGGCTCAACCAGAGATTCCCCTTGTGCAGATTCCGGTAGAATCTGAAGTATCGGATGCCTTGGAGAGAATCCAATTGAAGGACAGCATGTCAGTTGTCTCAGAGGAGACCGAGAACAATCTCCTAGTGGAGGAACTGGATCAGGTGGATGACGTACCACCTGAGGCTGAAGTCGAGAAAACCGAAACGATTTCGGTATCATCAGCCACGGTGACTGAGCCGGTGCCTTCGACTTCTTCCACTGCACCCCAGTTAGATTCCATCACGATTACGTTGCACTCGCTGTTGTCTATGGTGCAGGACATTCAGAAGAAATCGTCCGAGAAAGAAGCTTCTCTTCGGACTGAAATGCATCAGCTAGTCGCAACACGTTTAGCCCCGAAGAAGCTAAACGTCAAGGATCTCCCCACCTTCTCTGACGTCAACCCCTGGAGGTATGCAGAGCATATGCCTATGTCGGGGGGGGGGGGGGGGGGATCTTCCTCTCAGAAAAACTGGGAACTGTCCCAGTGGAGGAAATTGAGTTCTGGCCCAGCAAAGGGGCCTAGCCAGATTGCTATGTCCGTCTAAAGACGGAACCTGCATCCAAAGAGGAGACAGAGCCGAAGGAAACCATCGTCCTTGAACTCTCTAAGCCCCAGGCCTTATATACAACCACCTTGAAGGAGAGGGCCTTTACTAGCTCCAAGGTGCTGGCTCTTAGCAAGAAGCACCCGTCCTTCATTGCTGACCCCAAACGTGCCTTTCCCTTTATGGACAAAGGGCTTAAGGCAGCCTTAAAGGCAGTTGAGGCAGGGAAACCTTGGCGTACACTGGAAGAGTGTAGACCCTTCTCCCTCGCCTTTCCATCAGACGATGCAGACTGGAAGGATGTCCACAACACCTTCACAGACGGGAAGCTGGAGGCAGATATTGCCGGACGACAGTTCGGCGAAGATCTCCCGAAGTTGTCAGACTTTCTCCTGCGCAGGGAACAGGAGACAAAAGAACGTCTTGCTGCTTCCATGTCTCTGCAGACTGGCCTAGAGATTATGGCAAGCATCCCCGATACCCCAGACATGTACATGGTCTTCGCCAAATCTCATTTGGCGACAGTCACTAAGGACCTGTACAACTTTATTAAAGCCCGAAGGGCTTGCAGAGAGTTCGTGTTCGCCTCGGCTGCGGTGAGACACAAACCAAGGAAGCTGATAGCTTCCAACATCTGGGGAAAAGACCTCTTCCCAAGCGAAGTGGTCAAAGAGGTCATGGACAAGGCCGCAACAGAGAACAGAAATCTTCTCTCTAAATGGGGCTTGTCCTCTAAAAGAAAATCTTCAGGTGATGAGGGTCCACAGCCAAAGAATAAGTCGAAACGACCAAGAGTGCCCTCTCGGCCGAGACAACAGCAACAGCTTCCCGTGGCCACGGTGCCCCAGACGGTGGCACAACCACCCACCACCTTCCAACTGGTGCCCCAAACGCTGGCGACCCAATCGCCTGTGTTCACCCCAGTTTTTGAAAGGCAGTCAACAACCTTTAGGCCGAAGTCTCGAGGCTCCTTTCGAGGATCCTCTAGACGCCCCTTCAGAGGTAGGGGCAACAAAGGTGGACGTGGCCAAGGAGGTAAATCCTCCAACCAGCACTCAAAGTGAGATGCTACCGGTAGGAGGCAGACTTTTCTTCTTCGGGATCATTGGACCTTCGATCCCTGGGCCCAAAGCCTAATCAAGAACGGACTAGGGTGGAGTTGGAGCTCAACTCCACCAAACTTCCCTCAATTCTTCCAACACTCAACCCCCATACTGGAAGAATATGTTCAGGAACTCTTGAACAAAAGAGTAATAAGGAAGGCGAAGTCCATCAGATTCCAAGGAAGGCTATTTTGTGTTCCGAAGAAGGACTCGGAAAAGCTCAGAGTCATTCTGGACTTATCACCACTCAACAAGTTCATAGTGAACTACAAGTTCAAAATGCTGACGCTTCAACACATCAGGACCCTTTTGCCCAAACGGGCATACACAGTCTCCATAGACATGACGGATGCGTACTGGCATGTTCCAATCAGCCGTCCAGTTTCCCCCTACCTGTGATTCAAACTACTTAAAAGAAAGTACGTTTTCAGAGCCATGCCCTTCGGTCTGAATATAGCTCCAAGGGTATTCACCAAGCTTGCGAATGCAGTCATTCATCAACTACGCCTAAAGGGAATCCAGGTGGTAGCCTACCTGGACGACTGGCTGGTGTGGGCAGCATCCGAGGAAGAGTGCATGCAAGCCTTCAAGGAAGTGATCCGGTTCCTGGAACACTTAGGATTCAAGATCAACTTGGAAAAATCTTGACTATCTCCAGCTCAAAAGTTTCAGTGGCTGGGTGTCCACTGGGACTTGCAGTCACACTGCCCTTCCATTCCGTCAAAGAAGAGGAAAGAGATAGCAGGATCTGTCAAAAGACTCCTTCAATCCGCCAGGATTTCAAGAAGGCAACAGGAGAGTGTTGGGGTCCCTCCAGTTCGCCTCAGTGACAGATCCAGTATTGAGAGCACAATTAAAAGATGCATCAGGAGTTTGGAAAAAATATGCATCAAACGCTCGAAGAGATCTACAAAGACCGATACCAAATCGTCTGCGAGACCGATACCAAATCGTCTGCGATCACTACTCAAGCCATGGTCGGAGGCCAAGAACCTAAGGAACAAGGTACCCATACAACCACCTCCACCGTCAGTCACCGTTCACATGGATGCCTCAAAAGAAGGGTGAGGAGGTCACTCTCATCATCGGAAAGTCCAAGGAACCTGGTCTCCCCTCTTCAAAACCTTCCACATCAATTTTCTGGAAGCCATGGCAGTTTTTCTCTCGCTGAAGAAACTGAAACTCCGCTGCTCAATCCACATCCGTCTGGTTCTAAACATCGAAGTTATAATGAGAAGCCTAAACCAACAGAGCTCGAGATCGCCTCACATAAACCAAGTGATACTGGCCATCCTCCGCCTAGCGGAGAAGAAGAGATGGCACTTGTCAGCAGCCCACCTTCAAGGGTTCCGCAATGTGACAGCGGACGCTCTATCCAGGATCAACACGATAGTCAGAATGGTCCCTAGACGCAAGATCATTCTCCTTCATATTACGCAAAGTCCCAGGACTGCAGATAGACCTCTTCGCAACGAGCGACAACAAGAAGCTACCCCGGTACGTAGCCCCGTACGAGGATCCTCTAGCGGAAGCAATGGATGCAATGTCCATAGATTGGAACAGATGGTCCAAGATCTACCTATTCCCTCCAACCAACCTTCTGCTGAAAGTCCTCGACAAACTGAGATCCTTTCGAGGGACAGCAGCAATAGTGGCCCACAAGTGGCCCAACAGCGTCTGGTTCCCTCTAGTAATGGAACTACGCCTGAAGCTGATCCCGTTGCTGGACCGAGTTCTGACTCAGCAAGTGCAGAAATTGACTGTCTCAGCTTCATCAGAGAAAACCCAGAACCTTCATCTCATGATTTTCTCGCCTTAGCGGTCAAGAAACGGTTTGGGATTTCTAGGGACAGTATTAACTTCTTAGAAGAATACAAGTCAAAGTCAACAAGAAGACAATACGAGTCTTCCTGGAAGAAGTGGGTGGCCTTTGTCAAGGCGAAGAAACCTAAGGAGATTTCTACGGATTTCTGTTTGTCCTTCTTCATCCATCTTCATGAACAAGGTTTAGCAGCCAATATGATTACTGTACTACATGTAAATCTGCCCTAGCCAGACCAATGCTTTACGCCTTCCAGGTAGACTTTTCCAATGAGATCTTCAACAAGATTCCTAAAGCCTGCGCTAAACTTCGGCCCGCAGCTCCTCCAAAGCCCATTTCATGGTCTTTGGATAAGGTTCTTCACTTAGCATCAACCCTGAACAATTAAGATTGCTCGCTGAAAGACTTGACTCAAAAGGTGATATTCTTATTTGCACTAGCCTCAGGAGTCAGAGTTAGCGAAATAGTGGCCCTCTCAAGGGATGATGGCCACATTCAGTTCACAGACAGTGGAGAACTGAACCTCTTTCCGGACCCGACGTTTCTCGCCAAGAACGAGCTGCCCACTAAGAGATGGGGTCCCTGGAGAATCTGCCCTCTGAAGGAAGAAGCATCCCTCTGCCCAGTGGAATGCCTAAAGGTCTATCTTCGTAGAACTTCAGACTTTAAGGGAGGTCAGCTTTTCAGGGGAGAGACTTCCAGTTCAACGTAATCCTTGAAACAGTTAAGGGCGAAAATCACCTATTTTATACGCAGAGCGGATCCAGACAGTACACCCGCAGGTCATGATCCGAGAAAAGTTGCCTCGTCTCTGAATTTCTTTCAGACGATGTCGTTTGAAAGCCTTCGTGCTTATACTGGATGGAAGTCGTCCAGAGTTTTCTTCAAACACTACGCGAAGCAATTACAAGAAATAAAATTTCATGTGGTGGCGGCAGGCAGTGTAATAAAACCTGCCGCTTGATTACTGCGAAGAATAGTGCACTATTTGGGACTTTTAGTGAAGGGTGTACATGATAGACTCTCAAGGCATATCATGTTGAGTATTGTGTTTAGTGATGACACTATAGACTGTTCTATTCACACGGGTGACTTTAAGCATAACAGACTGACACAAGTGCCAGGCATAGCTATATGCACAGTGTTCCTAGTAACAACAGAATACATAGTGAAATTCTTATTTCCCATAGAGTGGCTGGTGTTTCCTTTTCAGGTGAAACTGATTTTTATTTCTGTTATTACTGTTTATGCTTCTATACAGAATTGTTCAGTGTAATATGTAATTGAATACATCTATGATTTCTAAATTTATTGTAATAAACAATAGAAGGAATCTTTGCGTCTCTTTCGCCTCAAACATTCTAGTTTAAGAATAAAGTCAGAGCATCCTTGATTCTTTTAATATTTAAGAAAATATTGGGAACTAAGATTACCATTGTTCCAAGCAAACAGGTAAGAACTTATTGTACTACTGTTCATTTTACTGTTTAAGGTTTCCTACACGTATATAAACCTGTCTGTCTCTTTAACAACAGACCCGGGAGGTACCAGGAACCTGCACAGGTCAATACCATCCAAGTACAAACTATGCTTTACGTATATGATGACACTAATATACAAACTGTTTGCTAGATTGTTTCCTTGAACTCACAATCCTTGAGTTTTTCCTTGTGTCTGCCCAGAATTTTCCCTGTAGGGGGCAGGAAGCACTGACATATTTCATGATCAGCTGATTGATGTATAACGGTAACATCAAGTGTCTCTAGGTCTAGAACACCAAAAGGAAAAATTTATCTCGAGATGAATGGCACTATTGAAAATCCAGATACATTAATGCTCTGGTAAACTTCCATCACGACGACATGGCCTGAGCCCAAAAAACGGATTTTGATCGAAGCGAAAAATCTATTTTTGGGTGAAGTAGCCATGTCGTCCTGATGGACCCACCCTCTTTTTGACAAAAGGATAATGAATTCCTCCCTATGGTACTGTATCTGCAACACCTACAAAGCTACAAAGAATGGCTTAGTGACGCCGCGCGGTGGCGATTTGGCGCACTATTTACAGTACGGTAGGAGCGTCACCTCTTTAACGACTCCTTTATTCTTGCCACTTTTCCCCTCGAAGCGAAAGCGCTATTAGGGGTGTAGATAGCTATGAGACGTGTCAAGAATACGTCCTCTGATATTACGCGATATCCCTTTTTAAAATTTTAAGGGATATTCGCTCCAAGAGTTAGAATTCTGGATACCTTTGGTAAATTCTCTGGGATATATCACTGTAGTCAAATATACCTAGGAAGCTACTAATGAAGGAACTTCCATCAGGACAACATGGCTACCTCACCCAAAAATAGATTTTTCGCTTCGCTCAAAATCCGTTTAGTAAATATGAAATATCCTTCGGTAGTCATTTGATCCAAAAATTGAGGTTGACGATGGACTAGGCAGGGTTGATCAGCTGATTTGAATGGAAACAATGCATAAAATTGTTTTTTTATTATAAATACGATACTAAAATGTGAATATTAAATGCATTATTATTGGATACAGTTAAGGGAAACAACTGGGAGAGAAGGACGAAACAATATGAAAAGAGACGAGACAGGGCAGGTAGCCAAGTTCCTTCTCCTTGCACATTTCCTCTGCCACATCTGCGCTAATTCAAATAAATTAGGGAAATCAATGAATTTGGGAAATACGAGAAGAAGGAATGAAAAATAGGAATGGGAATACAGTACATGGAATGAAGGATAAGAAAGAGGTTTAGAATGATTGCTAAGACGGAGATGACGAATGAATGCTAGAAAAGAGAAGATGAATGAAATCGCAAAAAATAATGAGAATCAAAAGAGTTGGAAAGATACGTTGTAAATGTGTGTGGGATAGCAAAGTAAATGTACGAAAGGGATTTGAGAAGGAATTTGGAAAAGGATATATTATAATAATAATAAGTGAAGGACACTATTAATGTGAAGGAGATATCATATTAATATGCATGATAGGCAAACCCTTGATTATAAAATGGTCTTTACATCGCATTGTCATCAAACCTTTTACTTGCCTGATCTACTACACAGAGGATTCCGGCTCGAGCACAATCATTTCATTTGCCAGGGCCGTGAAACCTGCTGATTAGCCTTCGGAGATTCACGAGATGTAAGGAGCCCTTACTCTTTTGAGCATTCAAGATGCTAGAATTTCGAGTTCTCAGGTTAAATTTCTTGTCAACTTACGACAAAAGTCAAATTCTATTGCATGGTAAGAATGTATCTTGTTCATAACATACGTACCGTACATACAAACATACTATACATTTATAAAATACTCAGAGAGAAAACAATCCCTTACCATTCATAAAGGCCTGCAGAGCTGATAACCTTGTAAAGTTTTTGAAGTACATAACTGCTCCTGACCACTGATGAAACCAAGAAACAGCATGGAGAGTGGTTAAGGCTGAAACCTATTTGGCCGCAGACTCAAAGGCCAAGAAGGAGCAGCCACTAACAGAACAAACTGCTGAGGTTCTCCAGGGTGTAGAACCTCTGCTACTTGGAGACTAGGGGTGGCAGAATCTTTCTTGACCAGCTGGAATGAAGTGAAATCTTATACCTACAGATCTGATCATCTACTCACTCCAGGGCCAAGTCCATGAGATCCAACAAGGGCTTCAAACCTTGAGGGGCCATCAAAGTGCCAATCAGTGACTGAAGTCCTCCACATAGGAAATTTGGTAGCCTCCCCAGGCCATTATACTCAAGAATGAGTGCAAGAACCTTCACCAAGGAAATCGCCAACTCTGAGTAATCTGCGTCAGCCGGCTCCTGACCGCAGTCCGTTGTTCTCAAGATATCCTGCTCCTGAACACCCTCATCCCTCGCTAAAGCTGAGGGTAAGGGAGAATATTTCTGAGACTCACCTCCTCTCCACGAATATGATTGTTGGGACATAATCAGGGGCTGATGAAGGCCTGATAAGGCCAACTGCAATGGGAGGAGAACTCCTGGTACAAGACCCAAGAGGAACATAAGTAATGTACTGGGTACTTCCCCTTCCTGCGGGTTGGGGCGAAGGGACAACCATGGCCCCGTGCTCCCACATTCTTGACCAACCAAAGTGCACATTTGCTTGATATTAGTCTTGAATGGTAACATCCTCTCTACCATCTTGAGAGTCCACTCGTCAATAGAAAGAGGAAAACGTGTCTATTGCCCTCGAAGTAAGGAAAATGGTGTTTACTGAATCTCATCTATCAACCTCAGAACAGAAAGTGTACAGGGCTATACACCTCTGTTCTGGCTGGCTACCAGAGGCCAGGGCCATGCCACAAGGTTGGGTACCACTCAGATGCCATCAAACACCTCATAAGAGAGAGGTGGTGTCACAGAGAGTCCTATCCCTGCGACTATGGTTGTCCTTCCTGGACTGCTTTGACCTCTTAGACAATGCACTTTCTTCTTCCTTTCATAGCTCTTGCTCCTGGCTCTACAAGCAAAGTGGTCAATGTCTGAGTGACCATTGATGACAACGATCCCAGTAAGGGAGAAACCTTACGGGTTGCTCAAACAGGAGTCACAACACTTAGGCACAATGTCACGGGGGAGGGGAACAACCACTCACAAGGTCCCAAGACCCTGCAACGTACCTGGTTGGAATGCATAACCACTGACACTGAGGGAGTAGGAATAGACCCCGATCCATTGGCACAAGGGTCAGGGTGATGGACACAGGATGGAGTGGTAATCACTGGCACCTGGTCAGTGATCATGGTAACACAAGGTAGAGGGGCAACATTCTCTCACCTTTACCGGCACCTGATTTCGGCACCTTTCCGGCCAGGCCAGATGCTGCCTTATTAGGCCTTTCACCACTGGCATCATCGGGGACACGGAAATAAATGCCCAGGGGTACCGGGGAGAAGGTCCCCCTAGCTACTAACTCCCTCAACAATGTCATTGGGGGCCTACCTGAATGAGCAAAGGAAGACCAAGCCTTCCTCAGGTCAAACTCTTTGTCAGCAGCCTGCACGGTCAAAGTCGAGGAGCCTTCAGTCTCTGAAGGGTAGTGACAAACACCAGGGGTTCCTCACACCACAGCAAAACCTAAAAAATCAAACGATGTAAATCTAAGTCCTGACGCCTCCAGTGTACTCCCCAGGGGCTGATCCATTGGCATATGCATAAGTGCAGCACC
The DNA here is from genome assembly GCF_036898095.1 of Palaemon carinicauda. Lineage (NCBI taxonomy): Eukaryota > Metazoa > Arthropoda > Malacostraca > Decapoda > Palaemonidae > Palaemon > Palaemon carinicauda. The sequence goes on along the minus strand of NC_090764.1, from coordinate 51,118,540 downwards.
AGCACCCATAAGGAGACAGAAGCAGCGTAGGACCTCCCCGAAGTCTTCTGGGGTGTTGTTCAGTCTGACTCCGATGAACGCTTCGCATGTTTCCTCCCCTTCAGGGTGTTTGCCTGCCACTGCACTGGTACAACCTACACTTAGGAAACAGGGATGAATGCAAACAGACATAGCCCCTACAAGAGGCACAGAAGAAGTGAAGATCAACAGCTGGTTTAGCCATAAACTGGTTGCAGTGTCCTCCCTTCACCCAGCAACCACAAACTTCTTGCTACCACTCCATTACAAACAACCATTCACTTTCTGTAAGTAGACAAAAATTAGACAGGTAATTTTCTACAAGCTATTTACACATCTGTAAAAGACAACAGCCGAAACAAACAATCGAAAGTTAGGTTTTCAGAGTGCTGTAGCACGAAACGAAAGATAGAAAGTTAGGTTTTTCAGCGTAGCCTAAAATGAAGGATCGAAAGTTAGGTTTTTCAGAGGCCCAAAACAAAAGATCAAAAGTTAGGTTTCTCAGGGTAGCCTGAACTGAAATTTTTCAGAGTAGCCCGAAACGAAAGATCTTAAGTTAGGTTTTTCAGAGTAGCCCCCCCCCCCCAAAAAAAAAAAAAAAAAAAAAATTAAAGTCAGGATTTTCAGAGATCGAAACTAAAGATCAAAAGTTAGGTTTTCAGAGTAGTCCTACATCCTACCCAGTTGGATAACCTCTTGTTATCCAACTTTAATGACTGATTTCAGCTCATGCTGAAATGATATCCCTAATTAAAGGAAGAGGGTTTCTGTGACACATGAACAAGTAAACAGTATACGTTTAGATCTTAGTCGTGACTGAGAGTTTCTTATGGGTTTTGTAGAAGGATAGGGGAAAATAGAGATGAGGCTTTACAATTAGACAACAAAAAATGGCCAGTATATTGAGGCATACCTAATGAAACCAGTTCATCGATGTGTAAAGACTTTCATTAAAATATGAAATTTAATGTTTGAAAATAAAAGTTGACAAATTATTTGTACAGTATTAGGTTTGAGAGGAAGAGAAAGATGAAAGGAAATATTAGCATTACTAATATTATATTGTACTGTATGATTACTGTATTACAATGTCATTCACATCTACTATCTGTAGATTTCACCATCTACAAAGAATGGACTCTGAACATAATACCATATTTGAGTTTGCTTATACTGAACATATGTAACATTCACAGACTAGTGAATTAGCGATTTACTTCTACCATTAACAACTAATACAAAGGGGAAAATTACAGGAGTATAATCAATCTTAACCCTCAAAGGGCCAACTATTCACCAAAATATTTGGCACTCAGGCTTTGAGCCCACTTATGAGACATTTTATTTAACTCACTGTTTGCACAAAATCTATTGGAGGAATGGCTTTATAACCTTTATTTTATTGAATAAATGTTATTTTACTAGTGATATATGACAGAAAATAAAATATGTCCAATGGTGCTGAAGGGAGTGGAATTATCAGGATCTAGAATATGTCCAATGGTGGTCAAAGGGTTAAGTTTAGTTCCTTTATGCACAGAAACAAATATAGAAAATATATGATTTATATGATCATTGTTCATCTTTATACAGTATTACCTTTTTCTATGGGAGATTCATCATAATTTTCTTATAAAACAATTCAGATTTACAGTGGTTCCTACTCATGCACTCATAAAATGTGCCTGATATTTATGCCTTACTAAATGATTTTCCATAAGTATGTACAGTACTACCAATAAAATTAACTTGAAATGAAAAAGTAAATAAAACCTTTTTAATTCATTAACATGCATTCACTTACTCCTTGCTCAAACCAAATAATGATTAAAAAATATATCTAGCCACTCCTTTTCTTACCATTGCATCCATAAACTTGTTCTTCCATCTACTTTGTTCTAACTTCAAATGGCCCTTAGAGAGAAAAATATCACAAATTTAAAAATAAAAAAAAAGTTGTATTTTTCTCAGCTATACAAACTGGAGTCATTTAAAAGGGGTTTTACTGTGACGCGAGCTGGAGACAGCCGATGACGAATTATCGAGGATCTGGCAGCCACTCCACCAGTGTAGAGTGGACAGGCTCTGACTTGCACTAGGCAAGGCCTTCTAATTCCAGCTATGATGCAATGTGCAATAAAATTTGAATAGCTCAGGTTTGTATAGCTAGGAAAAATACAAATTATTCTTAAAAATTGTGATTTGTTCCTACGCAAAACAAACTTTCATCACTTAAAATAGGAGGCTTCCGTAGGAGGAAGAAGCCCTGTTGACCATCTGGCTGGACACAAACTAGGAGGAAGATGCACATTTTGGTAAGAGGAGAAATAATACATCTTGCCCTTGCATTCAGTGACCCAAGGTGATAAGGTATAACGAGTCACAGCCTACCATGCAGTGTCACCATCATGATATCAGGGTTTTGGAATGACCATACAAGGTGTATGATTATAGGATTTTCATTAAAAACATTTTTCTCCTTTCAAAAGGAATATGAGGATACTTTTACACTGAGTAAAAAACACTACCCATCACAACTGAGCTCACTTGCATTAGTGTCTGACCAGTTTCAGCATTGCACTGGCTGACCCAAAGTGAGAGGATGAAAAAGAAAAGAGAAGGCCAGACATTTTACTCTACACAAAATAATTAATGATGAAGTGCAACTAGTAACTTAGTTACGATACTATTTGTCCTGTAAGGAGCTTGGCTCGTTACACCACTTGCTGGGTAGCTACCTGAGGCCCTATGTAAAGTGTCCAAGGACCTATTGGTTCTATCCCTTAGCGCACTGTAAAGGTGGTTTGTCTCTTAGACATCAGCTTTAAGAACTTGGGACACAGGAGTGTTTTTTCCGTAAAGCATCATGTGCTTGGGGATTCATCACTGAGAATTCCCCTTGATGGTTATATGCTTTGAGAATGGTTTCACAAAGCCATAAGGAGATGTTATTCTCAGTGACTTTCTTTTTCGTCCTACCCGTGCTTATACAAAGGTGGTGTATCATAGGATGACACTGTCGGGTACGCTTCAAGTAAAGTATAAACAGATATCATTTACAGGATCTAGTAACAGATCATAAGGATTATCAGTTGCCTCCTCAATTGATGGATTTTGTGTTTTAGCACCAGTTGCCTCCACCTCTTGAGTGTGATACCAAAAACGAGACCCTAAAGCTAAATCACTCGTTTATAGGATGCCAAGGCTAACAAGAACAATGTCTTGTCTTTAGGGTAAGATCCCTGTCAGAAGCCTTACGTAAGGGTTCATAAGGTGCCATCTTGAAGGACCTCAGAACATTGTTCACACTCCAAGTTGGGGGGGGGGTTCATTATCTGACGCAGGCAAGACTTTGTAACTCCACGTTATAGCCAATAATTCTCATAAGAGATCTACTCCCTCAAATAAAAAAAGTGGCTTCAGGCTGTACGATAGCCTTTCACCACAGCGTGTCCAGTACGTAGTGTACAAGTGTTCATATGTACTGTACTGTACAATGTACCTTTAAGTACAAATTACTTATACAATGCTGTGATAGAAACCAAATAAAAACAATATTAGGAAGTACTAAATGTATTACTCATCCGTTTGTACACCTGCTCGTAGGCAATGGGTAATGACTTCTTAGGTTAGGAGTTATCCCACCCTAGGGCAGCAAATATTCGCAAAATTGTGCCCGTCTATGTTACCTAACCCTCGCAAAGAATGGGAGCTGACTGTACTACCAATATCACGCCTAATCTTGCACTTCATTGCACTACTACTAGTAATCTGCTTATCAGCCATAGTTAATGTTATTGTAATTTAATGAGATAAGAAAAATACAGTGGAGGTAATACACAGTAAAAGCTTCGACAATCACAATAGCAAACACAATGTATTTTGAATAAAGCGGATTGGTGCCGGCCTGTGTGGTGGCAGCAGCATCGGGAACAATTTGGGAGTGGCACTCATTTCAAAATTATAAATCCACAGAGTTAGTAAGGTATTTCTGAATTGTGGTAATTTTATGTTTGTAAATTGGATGTTCATTCCTAAAAACTGTCTACATTCTACCAGTGCGAGTGAAAGCCTGTAAAGCCGAACGGCGTTAGTTATGAGACAGTCGGTGCTTTGGATGCACGTAAACTTTTGCTATGTTATATTTTTGGGCTCAGGCCATGTCGTCCTGATGGAAGGTTCCTTTATGTAGCTTCCTAAGGTATATTTGACTACAATGATATTCCCAGAGTATTTAACTCAAGGTCTCCAGAATTCTAACTCCTGGCGCGAATATCCTTAAAGTTTCCTTTTAGGATATCGCGTATTCTTGACACGCCACATAGCAATCTGCACCCCGCTTAGCTTTTACGCTTCGAGGGGAAAAAGTGGCAAAATAAAAGAGGAGCCGTTATAAATTTCCCTTCCTCTGTTACTGTTTGAATACTCAGATGGTGCCATAATCGCTGCCATCTTTATTCCTTTTTCTGTAGCGGTCTCGCTCGGTGGTTTTCCCAGTGCTCTCTCATTTATTTGGATTTATTATGCAATCTCCAGCCTCTTCTGCCTCTGGAAAGTTGATTATTTGATTCTTATGCTGTATAATTTTAGCTCTGGCCGTAAATTAAAAATTAAAGTAATTTTTTGGCAGAGCTATTGCCTGGACCGGAGGCGTCTTCGGCGCTGTCGTTCGTAACGCATGAGTTATTTAGTTAGCCAGAACGACTTTCCCGGTATAATAGCTTAAATAAAAATAATTAGCTATTTAGTCTTCATTGCTAGGAATAAATTATATTATGCCGATAGTATTCACATTAGTTTCGGCAAATTAGGTAGCCAATCTTGTTTACACTAGGCTTCCTAGCCTAGGCGTTATAGTTTACTCTCTTGCACGATATAAGTGTTCTTGGTGCTAATAAATTTAAATGAAGATAATAGGCAATTTATACATGTAAGATATATGGATTGCATATAAAATTTCCTCTTCTAAGATAGTATACGAGAGAGCTTCGATGAGTTAGGTTGTCGATCTCATCACTAGGCTAGTAGCCTTGGGGCTTTAGTATACTTTCATACAATCTCCCCGGTTACCCTCATATATATGGTAATCCCTCCTTCCCTCTGAGTGTAGCTTATGGCTACAATCCTCGTTGATCTTGCCTTGAATTGTCATTCAGGCAAGACTAGGCTAGGATTTTCTGCCCCTTCACCTAGCTACTGATGGTGAGCTTTGGGTTTGGGTTAGGACCTCAGAGTACTTGTCGTATGCCGGCAACTGGTCGACAGGGTGAATGTTCTCCCCTGTTGGGTCTTGTTTGATGGCATAGGAGGCTTTGCCTCCCTAGACTGCACTTTAAGGGGTCATGTGATTCCCCCTTCTCCCTGTGGTTTAGTCGACTAGTCCTGTGCTCGCAGACCCTAGGCTGAAGAATAGAGATTATTCTGCTGCCTAGGATGGTGCCGGCATTGGAACTCTGTTTCTCTATGATCAAGGGTGGCGGCTAGATGATTGCCAGCCCCCTTACTGTATTGGCAGACCCTAGGCTGGGGAATGAATTCTCCATCCGCCTAGGATGGCGCCGATACTGAAACAGAGCTTCCTCAAGGTGTGGTAGGACCGTCGTGCTGCTGGCTCCTCTCACACCTTATACAGGACCCTTTCCCCTCCCCACTCTGTCCATTAGTGATGGCCTAGCCATCACATCCCTTTGGCCGTTATCCTGCAATCTCGCCGCTTGCCGGCAGGTTGTAGGGCCGGCTTGGACTTCTGCTTGTATGGTCTGGTCGTACAGTTTCCCTATCGGACACAGGGCTCCGGGATAGCTGTGTCGGCAGGTCCAGCTGCCGGCAGAAGATCCATTTACTTTGGAGGGATCTTCAGTCCTCCCTTGGGCTGCCATTCACATCCTATGACCAGCAGGGACTGGCAACGGATGTGGATGGGTGGAAGCTTGATTATCTTATATTCTCCCCTTCCATTAGAACCCTCATGCCGGAGGAAGGAAGTGAGACAGTGCTCTTACATCACCCTTCACTCCTTGCTTTCTCTCTCTCTATTTCTTGGCTAGTGCCGCCAGGTACTAACCTAACTGGCGGCTGCCGGCCACTAACCTTGCCGGCAAAACTTGTGGACCGACAGCCAATGATTTACTGACACAACTGACTTAGCCGGCAAGAGCCGGCCGAGTTTGGTCTACTGGCCACTACCCTGTCACATTGAATGGTGTCTGGGCTAGTGTGCCGACAGCCGATGACCTACAATGGCTAGGTTTTATTAATTTGGAAATCAAATCGCCTGAAATTACATCTGATAATCAGGCTACATATATCAGTTTGGTGAGATTGGTGTTACTGTATAGACAAGAGTCGTGGTATGACAATGAAACAATATCCATCAGATTTTGTAAATTTGAGAACAAACCTCTTAGAAGAATATTGGAAGTTAAATGGCAGGACAGGATTAGAAATGAAACTCTTACAGAGATTACTCAAGTGCCATATGTGGATGAGATCATGGTGAGGGGTAGATGGAGATGGTTTGGACATGCTCTTTGCTCTCCGCAGGAAAGATTAGTTCACCACACTTTCAACTGAGCTCCACAAGGCACTAGAAGAGTTGGAAGATCCAGGCCTACATGGCTGAGGATTATGAAACCTGACGTGGAAGAGGATGAATGGAGAGGTATTGAATTAAAAGCTCATGATAGAGACGACTGGCAAAATCTAACTGAGGGCCTTTTGTGTCAACAGGCATTGGAAGTGATGATGATATTTTGTATCTTTGTCTTTATTTTAATTTATTAGCCCTAAAACATTGGTCCCAAAAAGAATAAAAGTGAAAGTGGTCAAATGAAAAGGAAAACAGTGAGAACAACAATGGAACTGAAAAGTGAAATCATTGCTAAACACAAAAATGGTGTGCGTTTGTATCTTGCCGTCCTATATTCTATGGCTGCCGACACTATCGACTATTTTAAAGAATAAAGGGAGCTAATGTTGATGAAGCAAAGGCCTCAGATACTTGAAAAAGTTGCTACTTATTTTTATATAGGAAAAAGTTACAAGGTGATAGCATTAGTGAGGCATTTATTTGTGAAAAGATGCTAGAAACCTATGATGATTTGATTAAGAAGACCCCTAGTACAAGTATGAAAAATTTTATATTCAAGGATAGTAGAGGGTAGTTTGACAAATATAAAAACAAAAGTGAAATACATAATGTACTAAGGCATGGAGAGGCAGCAAGTTCTGACAAGGAAAAGGTTGAAAAATTTGTTTCCATTATAGTAAACTTATAACGAAGAAGGTTGTACACCACAACATGTGTTCAATGCGGATAAAACTGTTTTTTTTTTTTTTTATGCCAAAAAGAACCTTTATTACAAAAAAGAAAAGAAAAAGCAATACCAGGGTACAAGCTGTGTGGTAATGCAAGAGGAGATTTTAAGGTTAAGCCATTGTTAGTTTATCATTCCGACAAACCAAAGGTGTTCAAAAGGAACAATATTATAAAGAGTACATTACATGTTACGTGACATGCTTATTCAAAAGCCTGGGTGACCCTGCAATTTTTTTACTGAGTGAATGCATGAAGTTTTTGCAGTGCGAAAGAATATTTGCAAGAAAATAAATTGCTAATACAAGGCCGCCTCTTTATATACTATATAATGGTCCTGCACACGTTACAAGCTTGGAAGAGGATTTATCGATGAATTTGACTTTATTCAGGTTAAATGTCTGCCACCTAACACCCCTTTGCTACAACCAATGGATCGACAAAAAATATGTAATTTTAAGAAATTATATATGAAAGCATTGTTTCAGAAGTGTTTTGAAGTCACTAATGAGACTCGAATGAATTTTTGAAAAATTATTTCCATATTTTCAATTTTGTTAAATCTTATTGGTGATACAATACATGGAACCAAGTGATCTACTCCACCATGAATTCAACATGAAGGAAAATCAAGCCTGACTGTACCAGAGATAAATTTTGAGGGTTTTAAGGAAGAAATTGTGCATGATAATGTTTCAATGGGACAAAGCATGGGCTTGGAGGTCGACAATAAGGATATTGAAGAGCTATTGGAAGACCACAGTACAGTACTGAGCTTACTACAGAAGAGTTGAAACACCTCTTCAAAATGAGCAACAAGGACTCTGGTGGAGAATAAATGGAAGGAGGATATCCAAAGTTGTGATTAAAGAAATTTGTGATATGTGGGGGGATATGAGAGCTTTTATTGAAAAATCTCCTCTCATCCTGATACCGTTATAACCAATAGTGCTGTACACCTTTTCAATGATAAATAAGGGAAAACTCCCAAACCTCAATTACCTGCTGTTTTTATGGAGGGGATTCCCCTCCTGGCAGTAACTCCTGCCTTCCTCCTCACACCTCTATCCACGTATTCCATCATATCACAATAAAAAAAGGTAAGTTTTCTTATGTTAAAATAACTTGTTTAATGTTTTTATCAATAGTTTTATGTGTTATTTACTGTTTGCATAAAAACTTCATATCAATTATTGTCTTATCTGTTATGTTACTAGTGAATCAACTGGGTGTTAGAATGAATTAATCCCTTTGACATTATTTGTAAGGGGGGTAAAAAGGATTCGGTGCTTGGCCATGTTTTTGGAATTTAATGTGGTCGAATGCCAAGGTATGGCTGTAGTTGACATGGTAAACTCCTGTGTCTATAGACAGGTAACATACTAGGTCTGGAGATGTGCTCCCCACCCTTGCCAAGATGTGTTGGAGAAAAGGTGAAACTCCAGAGGAAGGGCCTGCAACAGGAACCCACTCAAAAGTTTCTCTCGAAGCCACCAAGAGAAATCCGTCCTGACTTCTGGAAGGACTGCGACCAGAGCAGATCTCGAGTCTATCCTTGGGCACCATTGGGACTGCAGTGCCCATTGAATGGAGCATAAATGCATCCTTACAAAAGGATAGAACCGTTCCAGACATGAGATGACCCAGAAGTCTTTGCTACTGCTGCACTTGAAGGGAGTTCAACTCGAAGAAGACTGCTGCAACCTGTCTGACTTGGAACAGCCGGTCTCCAGTTGGAAACACTTACTTGGGCAGTATTAATACTCATGCCCACATACTGTAGACCACGCTGAAAGTTGAGAACTGATTTCTCAAGATTTATCCTGACTCCAAGATCTTGACAAAATTCAAGATCTCAGTGGTGTAGAATTTGAGATTCAAGCTCTGCCAGTAAAGGCCAGTCGTCCATGTAATACAAAAGTCTGATGCGCACAGCATGAGCCCAGGGTGACACCACAGTGAAGACTTTTGTGAACACTTATGGGGTTGTATACAGGCCAAAGCAAAGGACTTGAAATTGGAATCTCCTTATACCAGAATGAAGCAGAGATACTTTCTTGATTTTGGTTGAACTGGAATCGGAAAGTCTACATCCTTGAGGTCTATGGACATCATGAAGTTGTTTTGTCTGACTGCCGAGAGACTATTTTGAACTGTTTCTGAAGAACAAATTGGATCAAATAAGGAACAAGTTGCTTTAGAAACCCAGAGACCTGTCATTGACTTCCTCTATGGCATTCTTTTCCAGCATTCTAGTTCAAACCTTGTCTCGTAAAATACCTTTGGTGGACCGTCTCAAATACACTGACCAGTTCATCGGAGTAAAAGTGAGAAGAGGGTGACAGTTTATGAATGGGAAACAAAACCTGGGGGAAGAACCTCTACTGTCCAGAGATCTGCCTCGTATAACTGCCACCTTGTCCAAGGACATGCCAGGCATCCCAATACAGGTGGTCATGGGGAATTGCCTTTCCTAATATGAACCCTTAATGACTTGACCCTCTCCAGCTGAAATGTCCACGGTGACGAAACATATGGGACGACTCGCCTTGCTTACCATATAATTAGTATGGTCAGCCTCGGAAGGAATATTATTATGCTGCTGAGGCTCTTTAGGAGGGGACTACTTGGAGGATGCCGGAAGTGCTTGTTCAAAGGAAGGCGCCCATCGAAAGAATGAGGCTTAGCTCGCCTTTTCCGACTTCTCTACTATCGCTGCAACTTCTTCAGGAGGGAACAAGGTTGGACATTGTGTCAACGGTGTCTTTCATAAAGCCAACGTATCCTGAAATGCCATATGACAAACGAACTTGTTCACTACAGCATCCCAATGCTCGAGAATGCTATTACTCCAAAGGAAGGGATACTGGTGAACCAAAAAATCAAGGACTTTAGCCCCTGAACAGACGAGTTCTTCGTACTGTCTCCTTTTCTTGGAATCAGTGAAGTTTTCCCAAACCACATAACAGGAGATTGTGCCTTACCAGTGGTCCAACCACAAACAAGGTTGCAAAGTCATTGCTACCATTTCTAGGTTCTGTTTCAGACGTAGTGAAAATGGTTGGCTGCTAAGCCAGCTTCCCACTGGACATCCCCAGGGTCAAGGTAGCAACATCAGAATAAAAAATAGAAATGTCTGTTGCTTCTTCAGGGTTGGAGGAATCAATTTAGACCACCTCGCAGCTGTAAGGGGAGTCCTTAGGCACAGAAATTTGCTGCTCTACTTTCAGGATTGTACCCTCAGTCTGCTGATACCATGGCAGTTTCAACTGGTCCCTAAAGCTATGAGGCTCCAGAAATAAAATTCAATCAATGTCTTTCTCCCTGCAAACAGAGCTCTAGGCACTTCACTTAACTTATTCAGTTTCAGTATGACCCCCAAAAGTCTCAGGAAAAACAATTTCTCTCCTGGTTCCGAAGATGAGGACTTTGATGAATCAAAACCAGCGGGTTGCTCAATGGGAACAAGGGAGGGGTGAGCAAGAGATGCTACTTGAGCATGCTTACCTGATGGTGGAGCAGCAGTGTCCTCAAACTTGACTCTCCAGACCTCTGGAACAGATAAGACGAATGAGACATGGGTCATCCTACAGAATACAGTCATCAAGGGAGGCTGAATCAACATATTGGGATGTGGACATATGGTATGACTCAACACCCTCCATAGCCAAAGTGTTGTCCAAATCAATGGAAACAAGTCGATACACCTGAAATGAAACATATTTGGAGTTGAAGCACCAGAAACATGTCTCATCAGCAGAGGGATGCAGATTTCTGTCCGCTTCTAACAGTACTGAGGGAGTAGGAAGCATATCAGATTTAATATTATTAGCTGCCAAACTCTGAGGCTCGGGGAACCCCCTCGGCAGCAGAGGAAAGGGCAAAGGTGTGTGTGCTGTTTTAGGGCTTGGACCTCCAAGTCTGGAGGGATAGCCACATCCACAGTCTCTTGGGTCCAGGATCAAGACTGTGGATTTCATTCATGAACAAGTAATACATCATCATCGTCAACAAAAACTACAGAAGAAGAAGAGCTCTGACGGAATGAAGGATGCTCTTTTAGAACAGGGCGAGAATTGCGGGTGCGATTCTTGAAGGCAAAAATTGCGCGGGAAAGCAGGGCATTTCCCTGAAAAACAGATTAGTGGACGCACCTCATGCTTCTGGAACTGTGGAATAGTGGACGCACATTATGCTCCATTACTTTTTGAGACAGCGGATGAGTCGCCTATCTTCCACATCTTGCTGCTGGTGCTTTGACTTGATAGGTACTTCATGATGCTGATCCTGTCGAGTTCCATCTTTACTGCCCTTAGCCTTCAATGTAGAGTTAGTTTTCTTTGGAATATAAGTATAAAGGATACGCGGACCTCTGGGCTTAAGGGGGAGTGCAGGCTTCCTCATTAATGGCAGCAAGGGTAGGTGCTCATCAGAGTTACTCACCAACTGTACAGGCGATACAGGAGGTATATATAACCAGAAAACTCTCAGTTCGACCTCTGATCAGTTAAGAAAAGCCGACCGTGGAGGCAAAGGCTCTAGCAGAACAGGGCGCTTCTTATGTGGCATACAGCAAGCTGCAGTTGGAGGACACTCAAAGACTGGGGTAGATGTAGCAAGAGGGTCAATCTCTAATGAAGGATCTCTTGCTAAGCTATAGAAGGCAGGATGATATACATAATTAGGAAAAACCTGATAAAACACTTGTCCACCATTATTCGTCATCTCATCCTGTGAAAAACTCAAGGACAAGGACATCCAAACGACTCGTGTACGTTCCATAATGGTGTCAATCCACAACAGGACAAGTTCTCATCACACAAACTTGCTTTGCACTCATACTGAAATGAGAAAAACAGTTAACACCAGATGAAAAACTACAAAGGCCAGATACAACAACACATGTCCTACCAAGACGACGACCAGAGCAGAAATAACTTGCTCGTTGTAAATCAGAACCTGTCCACCCTACACACTGGTGGAGAGTGGCTGCCAGATCCTTAATAATTCTTCATCGGTGGTCTCCAGCTCGCACCAGAGTAAAACCCCTTATAAATGACGAAGGTTTTACATAGGAACAAATACATTTTCTTCAATAACTGAGTCAAGGAAAATCACTGTGAGTGATCTTTGTTACGGCTAACGTTATACACGTAGATGATGTGGTCTCCCTCTGGTTGTATGTCGTCAGGTTTATGCAAATAAAAACACCTAATACATGCACATTAAAAATTTATATACAGGTATACCTCGAGTTACGTCCTTTTGACTTAAGTCAGGTTTAATTATATGCTGTTTGTTGAAAATATATGGTAAATTAACGTGAAATTTAAGCCACGTATTGAAGTCATAATATCACTAGAAAAGTATTAAAAGTACATAAATCTTATACTTTACAATAAATAAGAATAAAAGTAAATAAAATCATGTTAAAATATGTACATTTACAGTAAATGTTAATAATATACAGTAATCATCTCTCTCTCAAAACATATTTAACAGAAACCTTTGTTCCTCAAAAAGTGTCAGTTAAATACTACATATATAATAAACTTATACTTTGCTTAAATCTATGTTCAATCATAGGCTGGGCTTAAGACGCATCATTCAATTTCTTCAGCTGATCTGTAGTTTAGTCGACAACACAACATATATTTACTGGTTTTTTCTGCTATGTGAACTTTGTTTAATAGTTTTTGTACTATTCTATTATTAATAATATTCAAGGTGTATTTTAACAACAGGAATTAGAGTGTTTTAATTTTGGTTTTGTTGTCAGCTGTTTTCAATTCACTGCTGTATTGCAATTATGCAAACATATAATTAACAGAGTATTGTTGATACAAGAAATGAAAAGAACAGTTCAAGAACTCTCGACCAGTATCTTATTAATATGCATATCTAACAACAGCCAGGATCAGCAGTTGACGATGATGATCGACAGCCATCTACGTTCGCAATGCAAAAAAAAAAAAGTGTAAATATTAATAAATTAAACAAATTAGTTCATTTCATCTATCGCAAAATAATTTTAACTTCATTTGTTATTTAACCTTGCAAAATATTTTTTTCTATCCTGAATTAGAGCAACCCACAATCACGAATAAAGACCATGCGACGTACAGTACTGTAAATATACCAAACTGTAAACATCGACATCTACAAGTATGCATGTATATTCATTCATAAATTTAATTACTTTTTTCTGTATATTAAAAACTAAAATTAATTTGTTTGCAAGCTTAAAATAGATTCTTATTAATCATATATTATTCAAATTGTATTTATAAACAAAATAATAACTGGGAACAATTATGTGTGATTTAGCCTAGTGATAAGTAAATTTAGACTAGTAAATTTGGCTCGAGTCGTCTTTCAACTTGAGGCTCCGTCCTCACGGACGATCTTTTGCTCAACGAACTTTGTTTAAGGTGACGTCAGAAGTGCAGAAGTAGCAAGCAAAGTTCTGTATAGTTTTTATCATATGATTACCGAAGTAACAAGAGCTGTGCTCATTGATGGTTAAAGACTGCGGAGATATTGTTGCCTGATGTAATATTAGAAGTTACATTTTTAACCAATGTCAATGATGTATCATTTCTGTATCCTCTACTTTAAAGTTTGAACATGTCAAAGTTTATTAGGCCCGTGAGGCAACTTTAAACTTGATAGTTATATAAACAACATCCTTTCAGCCTTTGCAATGTGAGGGCCAATGTTTATAGAGATTATGATGCACGAGTTGCAGCAATTTCTAAAATAACTCTGGATCTTAATTATATTATTGAAGAAGAGGTGAAGCAAAAACTAGCACTTCTCCACATTAGCAAAGACCAAAAATGCAGCAAATTAGTAAGTCAAATAAATTTCTTTTCGTAAGACTTCACAGATCTCTCTGCAAGTTTCTGGTATAATTTTACACAAATTCTGCATGGAAATCCTTGTTGTTTTGTGTATTGAAGTTCTGTATAGTTTCAGCCTGTTGATAGATGAAGTAATGTTGCCTGTGATAGGGCTTCAACACATAAAACCATCTCATAATTCATATTTGTATCCTGTTTGGTGATTGTAGGTTCCAGTTTTGAGATGAGATTGTAAAACATATTTAGATTCATTCTCATGTAATTTATGATATCTAGTTCTAATTCACTTACAACTTCTGTAGCATATTGTAACATAACTTTCCAAATTCCGTCGCCTTTGCAAACATTCTTTACAAAATAATTTTGTCGTCCTTTTTTCTAGCACACACAGCAATACTGTAACAATAGAAGAGAATTTTCTTTTTGAGTGTACGACTGTCCATATTCTCATTACTCGTACAGCAATCACTCTTGCTGCCAACACCAAGCTCTCACTCCTCAACTGTCACTGTTTGGGCACAAGCATAAAGACTTTTACCGAACTTTGTTCGATGTAAAACAAAGTTCACAGAACAATGTTTGGTTGTGTGGACAGAGTCTAGGTCCCTCTCCTGGAACCAACTACCGACATAGGGCGAGGTATACCTGTATATGAAATTATTCCTGTCAAAAACATAAAATAGATAATGCAGCATATAAAAATTCAAATACATACTATATATACCTTCTGGCCTCTTGCATCAACCCATACAATTTACCTCAACTAGGGTACACTTTTATATATAAACAAATTTTGAATCAATGGTCAACCAAACACCTCATTTATGAAATAACTTACATAAATTATGTCTTGGCTGACAAAAAAAAAAACCAAATAAATACTATACACCTCCATACATGTAATTAAACTGATGCTTGAATGTAGTGGTACTCTGTCACTTGTCTTTCATTATTAACACTTGGATGTCACAATAAGCATTCCAATCAATTTTGTTGAGTCATTGCTATTCTTGAACTTTTCAAAATAAACTATATTTTTACAAACCAACAGTCCACATGCTAATTAGTCTGACTCAACTTTATCATGCAATGTGTAATTGTTTTTGGAGGCATCATTGGGAACATCTACAGAAGTTAGACGACCATTTACTTCATTACAAATGTCTTGGTCAAAAATGGTTACTGGCTGTTTTTCCCCATTTGAACTTGCAACGCCTTCAATATCTGTATTATGTGAGACAAGGTGTTTAGTCAAGTCATCCTCTTCAAAGAAGGCTGCTTCACAGACCCCACATATCCAACAGGAGCCTTGAAGGCCTCCATGACCTTTTTGTTCTGCATGCGCAGAAAATTTTTCCAATTCATTGAAGATTTCTCCACATTCTGGGCATACAAAAGTGTTGCTCTTATCAAGCTGATACTCATCAATATTAATCATTTTGATTGGTTCACTGGGATGATTTATAGTAGCATCACAAACTTCCTGAGAGGTATGTTGTAGTAATTTCTTGTTTTTGGAACATCTGTAATGAAATAAAAAATAGACATGTATTTTTTTCCCTTCAAATAAGTAACTATCTTATTGTTTCATGATAAACCTTAAAATTAATATTTATAATTCAAAGCCAATAGTGTTTGGACCCCAATATAAAATAAAACTGAACATATCTTAAAATTACAAAACTAATATAATTTTGAGAATATACTTATTGCAAGTTATTAATAAAAATATATTAACTAAAGATTTAGTAGATATAGAGATATTTTGCAGAAACATTACTGAAATAAAAAATTTTAAATAATTTTTATTTTTCCTAACATACTCACCGAGAACTACTTTTCTTGGAGTCACTTGGTGATCTCTCTTTCTCGACCAAGGTTTTTCGCGCCGTTACCCCCCTACTCCGTTCTCTATATAGGCCTACCCCCGCCGCCAGAGAATGCACCCTGAGGGCAGGATTAGGGCAGGTCACTGCTTCTCTGGGTCAGCGTCCTCATTAAGTTCGTCGCTTAGCCCAACTTGGCAATGGAAGGATGGCACTCGGGGACGGAAGGGAGGGCCATTACCCGAAAAGTAGTTCTCGGTGAGTATGTTAGGAAAAATAAAAATTATTTAAAATTTTTGATTTGTTCCAACACGAATACTCACCGAGAACTACTTTTCTTGGAGACTTATACTTTAGGAGGCGGGAGTGCTATTCTGACACTTGACTCGGCACATAGTGCCTAGAGGGCTTATGGAATGCGGGGGCCTATCAGAGTGCGGGAGTGAGGGTAACTGCGCAACCTTACGCTATTATCTAAGATTTACCTCTTAAAAAATTCTTCTGACGATTCCCTCCGGATGTAGTCACGAAGAATGTGTTCATTGTTGGGGACAGCCTCTGGCCCTACCGCTACACAGCCTGGAGGGCGGCCATGACTGTCCCAATGGAGAACCCATCCAAGGATTTCCTTGAATAATCCTTGAGGTAGTGAGCAGTAAAGGTTGACTGGTGCGACCCAGTGCCTGCCTGTAGGATCTGCCCCACCGCCATGTTTCTCTCAAAGGCCAAGGAGGTGCTCAGACCCCTGATGTCATGGGTCCGGGGAGTGCCTGGCACTGCCATTTTATCCTCTTCATAGGTTCTAGCGATGACTTGTCTCAGCCAGAAGGAAATGGTGTTCTTGGAAACTTGCTTCCTATTAACACCTGTGGAAACGAAGAGGTTTTTGATACCTGGTCGGAGTGAGAGACGTCGAATGACAAACCATGGATCTCTCCCACTCTCTTATCGGACGCCAAGGCCAGCAAGAAGACGGCCTTGAGGGTGAGATCCTTGTCCACGATATCCTTCAAGGGTTCAAAGGGGGAACGACACATCATCTTCCGGACCTTGCCTAAGTCCCACTGGGGCACCTTTCCCGCCTGAGGGGGGCAAGACTACTCGAAGCTTTTGACAAGCATCGCTATGTGTCTCGAGGCCCCCAGGTCGATGCCGTTCAGGAGGAAGTCTTGGCCTAAGGCAGCCCGAACCCCTTTATATGGCTGGGACTGACATCTCTGCTTTGTCCCTGAGAAACACCAGAAAATCTGCTATGTCTGGGACAGAGGCCTTAAGAGGTCTAATGTGCCTCTCAGAGCACCACTTCGCGACGGAGGTCCATTTTGTCTGGTAGACCGCGGTTGACGACTTTCTCAGGAGTAGGGATATTCTCTTAGCCGTGGAGGAAGAATATCCTTCTTTCTTCAGGAGCCGCTCTTTAGTCTTCAGTCGTGAAGACGTAGGGAGAGTGGCCTGTCGTGGAGCTTGAGAAAGTGAGGCTGGTGCAGGAGGTTTGACCTGGCGGACAGAGGCCACGGCGGTTGACTTGATAGGTCCTTTAGATCCGCGAACTACTCTCTCTCTCTGGCCACCAGGGCGCTACCAAAGTCATCTTTAGGTTTCGGGCCGTCTTGACTCTGCTGAGCACTTGTCTTATCAACGTGAAAAGGGGGAAAGGCGTACACATCCAGATTGTCCCACTTGTGCTGAAAAGAGTCTTCTAAGGATGCTTTCGGGTCTGGTACAGGGGAGCAATAGACTGGGAGTTGGGCGTTGAGGTTGTTGCAAAGAGGTCAACCACCGGGGAACCCCAGCGTTGAATGATGAGCTTGGCTATTCCTGGGAGAAGGGACCATTCTGTCCCTACTATGTGGCCCATTCTGCTGAGGCCGTCGGCCAGAACGCTTTTCTTCCCGGGAATGAACCTTGCTAACATCACCCCTTGATTTTCTTCCGCTCAATCTAGACTCTCTATGGTGAGATCGCACAACTCCTTCGATTACGAGTACCCTGCTTCTTTATGTATGCCACTACCGTGGCGTTGTCGCACATACACGCCACGGTGTTCCCCTTTAGCAGACTTGCGAAGTGTAGGCACGCCTTCTGGACTGCTTCCAACTCCAGGACATTGTGTGGAGTTGCCTTTCCCCTTCCAACCAGGTCTCTCGTGCCGTTTCGTCGAGGGGAAGGGCTCCCCATCTCTGGTTGGAGGCGTCTGTGAACAGTAGTAACTCGGGAGGGCCGGTCCCGAAGGTCGTCCCCTTGAGTGAGTTCGACTGGCAATGCCACCATTCTAGGGAGGGTCTCGTGTCTGGAAGGACTGGGATTAGCACCTGCTGCGAATCCGTCTGTCACCAGAGGTTCCTGAGATTCCATTGGATGGATCTGAGCCTTACCCTCCCTTGGGGAACTAGGTTCTCCAATGAGACCAGGTGACCTATCAGCCTCTGCCAGTCTTTCGCCCTCCTGGGGTGTTCTGACAGGAACGGCTGACTAATGTGCCTGAGGTTTCTTAACTTATCCTCCGAAGGGAAAATTTTCCCCGAATGATGTCTAATGTCATTCCCAAGTAGTTCATTCCGGTGGATGGGGATAGATTTGACTACTTCGGGTTGATTACGCTCCCCAGATCCTTGCAAAACTGGAGGAGACTTCTCCTTTGTCAGTCCAAGAGGACCATTGAGGCGGAAAGAAGCCACCAGTCGTCCAGGTATCTGATAAGGCGGATGCCTCGTTCGTGAGCCCCCACTGCGACAGCCGTGGAGACTCTCGTGAACACTTGGGGCGCTGTTGACAGACCAAAGAAAAGGGTCCTGAATTGCAGGATCTGGGAACCCTATTTCACCCGGAGGAACTTCCGACCCGAGGTGTGGACCGGAATCTGGAAGTATGCGTCCTTGGGGTCGATGGTCATCATATAATCTTTCTCCCTCAAGGACACCAGGACTGAATTCTGAGTGTCCATTTTGAAGTCCGTCTTCTTGACGAACCTGTTGAGAGCTGACAGATCTATAACCCGTCTCCACCCCCCGGTCGCTTTCTCCACCTGGAATAGGCGACTGTAGAAACCTGGCCCTGGGAGAAGAACTTCTTCCATGGTACCCTTCTCTAGCATGGACGACACCTCCTCTTGAAGGGCGGTCCTCTTTAACGGGTCTTTGGGATCTAGCCATTCTATCCGGTTGGCCGGAAAAAGCGGGGGTGGTTCCGTTAGGAACGGAAGTCTGTAGCCCTTCTTTAGTACGGACACAGTCCAAGGTTCTGCTCCTTGAGCCCTCCATGCTTGCCAATGACGTCTGAGGCATCCTCCAACCCGAGGGTTGGGCGGGGATAGGGGGCCTCCCACTCTTATCTTCTTCTAGAGGGGCGGCCTGATCTGTCTCTCCTAGAGGCGGAGTAACCCGAACTGAAGGCGCTTGAGGGCGCTGGAGCTCCCCTGCGGGGGGCTGAGGCGTTGCGGACCAGGAGGAAGAGGGGGGCTTCTCTCCTCGTAGTGCTGGTAGAGGCTTGGGGTGTCGCGGCACTATCCGAGACGGACCTCTTATAGGGCGGTCTCCTAGGAGTCGTAGGTCTGGGGACGTTAGCCTCCTTCTTTTTCAAGACCTTCTCCATTATGGCTTCTAGTTCCTTCCGAGGAAACAGAGACTCTCCCCACAGGGGAAAGCTGCGAATGGCTCGCGTCTCCCTGTCTGGTACCTTCCAAGACACCTTCGTCAGAACAGTGTCTCGCTTCCAGAACACCCAGTTAGCTGTTAGTGCGAGAGACTGATATGTCAATAACCTAAGGGTTTTACCCCCGGAGGTAATGAGGTCCCTCCGTAGGCCTTGCTGGATAGGGTCCTCGGGGTCAAAGGAGGCTTGTACACCTCCCAAAGTGTAAGCCCACCAGTCCAGCCAAGAGGAGACGTTTACTAAGTCCCTCGACATTTTCTCCATCATGGAGGCTTCTGCCGGCGAGAACCAGACTGGGGCCGAAGAGGCTCTACTGTCTGAAACGCCTTGACTAAGGATGTCTACTGCTGACCCCACCTTAAAGGTTGGGGGACCCTGGCATTGCTGGCCACTACCTTGCCGACATACTCCTGCTCTAGGACTAGATCTCGGGTTAGAGGGAGTGCTAGGGACGTCTTAGGTTGGGAGGAGTCTGCATGATCCTCAAAAAGGCTTGACTTCCAGGAAACTTCATCCATAGTCGCAAGTTCCGGTACTTGTGGTGCCTTCTGAAAAGGCTAACCACTCTCCTATAGACGGAGTCCTCCGTCAGGGAGCCCTCCTCTCCGTCAGCCGAGGTCTCGGCTTGGGGCCGGGGAGCTGGGTTACCGGGCACGCCGACTGAACGTCTAGCTCTTTGGGGCCAGGGGCGCCGTCCTGCCGAGGTACTGGATTTCATCTGCGGGGACGTCCGCACCAGGGGCCTGGGTTAACGCAGGTAACGCTGGTTCAGCGGGGACTCTCGTCGGCCCAAGGGCTCTGGGTGCCGAGGATGCGGTTCCCGTGGGCTGACCCGACAGCGAGAACCGTTCCTTCTGACCCGAAGGCCGCACTAGCTGGGCTGGTTCGGCCAGGCCGCCCGACAAGAAGCTCGTTTCCCCCCGCTGGGCGGGGTTAACCGGAGGCTTCGGGGACTTACGCTTACCTGTAGAGTCCTTCCTACCGCTTGATCTCGAGGAGCTGGGTCACCGGGCACTCCCCGGGCGCTTCGGTTCTGGAATACCAGGCACTCCCTTGCGGTGGTACCGGTCTTCCCCGGCGGGGAGCTCCGCACCAGGTTCGGGGGTCAGAACCGGCATCGCCGTACCGTCGAGGACTACTGTTCGTGTATTCTCTCCGGGGGACGCGGACGCGGATCCCCGTGGGCTGACCCGACGGAGGGAACCGTTCCTTTTAAGTCCGAGGGCCGAACCAGCTGTGCTGATTCGGCCAGGCTGCCCGTAAAGAAGCCCGGTTACAGCCGCTGGCGGGCTGGGGGACGCGGACGCGGATCCCCGTGGGCTGACCCGACGGAGGGAACCGTTCCTTTTAAGTCCGAGGGCCGAACCAGCTGTGCTGATTCGGCCAGGCTACCCGTAAAGAAGCCCGGTTACACCCGCTGGCGGGGTGAACCGGAAGCTTCGCGGTCTTACGCCTGCCTGAAGAGGCCTTCTCGCATTTCTCCCTGCGAGGGTTATATCTGCGTCTGGAGGATGACCTTCGTGGTGAGAAAAAACCCTGGGTTGCCGGTCCGGGAAATGCTGCAATACAGACCTGGGAGGCTCCTTCTCGGCGAGGCCCTCGGCTGCAGAAGAGACTGAAAAATACGCTAAGAGACTGGAGAAGAATTAGGGACATTTTTCCCCCACATGGGGTCATCCATTTTTCCCCCACATGGGGTCATCAGAGGAGACGTGGCCTGCTTGCACCAGGACTCCGTCTCCCCACACACTCTCGAAAGTAGTACTTACCTCAAACTACTTCTTAAGAGTTATCTTCTCCACAATAAACCAACCTCGTCTCCTACTCTGGGTAGGAGAGGGTGGTAGGGAAGCTCTGTCAGGCGAGACGCCCGGCGCTAGTCTTCTTAGGCGAACCCTTCGTCGCCTACTTCTTCTTGGTGCTATACCGCACCCACTCAAACTCCTGGGGAAGAGCAATGGGCACTTCCCCGCAACTGACTTACCTCGTCCCCTACTCTGGGTAGGGGAAGATGGCTGTATAAGAATCTCTATTCGACGAGGCATCGGGAATTAAGTGGCGAGGAGAGGCTCGTCTTCCTATGAGCCTCTTGGATGTATTCTTCCTCTTGGTGCCGAAGTGCACTCACTGCACTACGTTCCAGGACCAGTAGTCCTGACACGTGGTTGAAGGGGAACAGAAGCTGCCCCTACACGGCTAACACCGAGGATAAGGGGAGGAAGAATGATTTATTGTAAAATTGTTCCCTTCAGCTATTAATTCCTTGAAGGAAATCAAGGAAAACTGTTCAATAACGCACACAACGCACGACACAAGCACTTAAGGAAATGAATTAAACACCGGGTAAGCACACGGTTGAAAAGTGAACGCACAGGAACACTTGGGAAACCACACTGCGAAAAAACACAAGTCCCCACGTTGGGAACACGTGGAACACTAAACGCGCACAAAGGATCGAGAGAGACGAGAGTGAGGTGTGAACACCTCACGACCAAGGAACTTAATGGGGACGCTGACCCAGAGAAGCAGTGACCTGCCCTAATCCTGCCCTCAGGGCGCATTCTCTGGCGGCGGGGGTAGGCCTATATAGAAAACGGAGTAGGGGGGTAACGGCGCGAAAAACCTTGGTCGAGAAAGAGAGATCACCAAGTGACTCCAAGAAAAGTAGTTCTCGGTGAGTATTCGTGTTGGAACAAATAAAGAATACTGTGTATTTGAACTAAAGACTCATCAGTTGTCAGCCTTATAAACTAACTGCTCAAGTCATTTTCTCTACTTGTTGGGAAATTAAGAAAAACCTTATTTTCTTATTTTTTAAATCATTGTCTTAAGCTTCATTTTACAGCTTAACGGAAGGATACAAACATCCATGTGATATAATCCTGTTGAAAATGTTTCATGTAAAAAAAGACCAAAGCAAACTGACTTAAGTAATTACGTAAGTGTTATTTCCCATGACTTAGGCATAAATATAAAGCTGACATTTACACAGTAAATTATACATTAAATGAAATACTTTCTGAAAACTATATTCAGATTTTCTGCAAAGCAAAAACAGATAATCTCTAAAGCAACTATTATAAATTTTACAAATACAGTAGATTCCTACTATAGTTTAATCCTTAAAGATTTTCTTATAAATCCTCTTATATCAGTGGTTCCCAACCTGTGGTATGCGTACCACTAGTGGTACGCGAGGGCCTTCCAGGTGGTACGCGAACACTTTCGGGGTCATGAACGATTTTTAATTATATTTTACTTCACAAAGATTTGTACTGTTCGAACTCCTGACTACCCTTGAGAGGGAGCCCACTGATGAATTTGCCCGAGAAATCGTCCATCACCTCTCACTGCTCAAGATTGAATTGAAGCATTACTTCCCGGACGTGACATGTTGTGCCTACGTCGCCAATCCGTTCTCTGTTGATCCAGCTGATCTGCCTGTTGGGACCGGGGAACAAGAGGAACTCATAGATATCCAGGCTGACGAGACAGCAAAGACGAAGCACAAAGAGTGCTCTCCTTGAAACTTCTGGGTGAGCATGGCCTCCTCGTACCCGACGCTAGCCCGTCACGGTGTTCCCCAGCTACTGATTTTCTCCTCGACGTGGGAGTGCATACAGGGGTTCTCAGCCTTCATGGCTATGAAGTTGAAGAGCTGGAACCGTCTTGCTGCGCCCGGGTATGATTTCCGATGTGCTGTGAGCAAAGTCATGCCCCGCATTGACCAGCTGGTGGAGAAGAAGCAGATACCGCCTTCGCATTGAGTTGTTGTTTTCTTAGTTAATTTGCGTGTTCTATTTTTACAATTATAGAAATAAAGTGGTATCTGATCGAATTTAGTTTCTCTTAAACCAGGTGGTACGCGGCGACTGGTACTCGATCACATAAAGGTTGGGAATCACTGTCTTATATGAACAAGAATGTAAATAAAAATTAGACATTGGTAATGAGCTTTCCAAATTTCTGAAGATTAATGTTAATATTGATTGTGTGCAGAACTGTACTGATATTTCATTACACATGAGGCGAGAAATCAAAGAAGTTATAGCAGTCAGCTGGCATTTCTGCTTTCATATACTGGAAATCATTAAATTTCCTCATCTTAATAAGGCGTCTTGATTTCAATGTCTTGAACTCAATCTAGCAAGTCCTCCCAAGTTAAATGAATGTTGAATGATAACTTGTACTTTTCTTTTTTTTTCTTTTTATGGTACATCAACCTTCGCAGGTCATGAACCACTAGGTCTCCTATCTTTTTCTCTGGTTTGATGCTTGTGAAATGTGTATTATCTATCATCATGAAGTTTTAGTCTTTAATTTGTTTGATTATGTATGATGATGGTTTTATCCTAGCACACAGGATGAGTACTGCATACCTTCACTCAGTGAAGACCTCATCTACCATACCACATTCAATGGCACTATGCATAGAGTCACTATGAGGTACTTCTGAATTGTATTGATGCCAAATATTCTGACTAAAACAGAATAAGCATTGATAATAGTTATGCTTCTGTTCTAGTAGCAACAACGTTTACTCCAAAGCACAAGCTCTTGCAAATTTTGGCTCTCTGAAATTATCTTTTTGAAATGATGGTACTACAGATATGCAAAAAACTTGATTTCTCAAGACATCCTCAGTTTCATTTCAGAGGTAACAGTAACCATTATTGGAATGAAGATTATATAGTATAAAGTTATACTGTACATCTATAGCTTTGTTTCATATTACCTACTACCCATGGGCTTTGGGTACAAGAAAACAGCCTGTATATCCATAGTCCAAACTAACTCACACACTAAGTAATGTTGCCATATTTGAATGATTCACATGGATCACAAGTCAATGATCTTTTTTGAGTATGAAGACAGAAAACTTTTCTTCCTGGAATTTATTACAGAAGTAGGTGACTTCAATAGCTTTTAATCTTTTTTTCAACATCCATTTTGTATTCCTGATGAAGGTTTGTATTAGTGGTCCCGGGAAATAAGAACTTTTGTACTCTGTATGTTGGTGTATTTTTGCAATAATGTTATTCTACAATGGGCAAAATATTTAACCAGTTTGTGAGGAATTAATTATCAAAATCATACACTTTAGCTCATTTACCACTTTTGGGACCACAATGGACTGATGCATTGGTTCCTGATGAGCTGTCAAGTAATGTGTATGCTGTCCATTCATCCTCATTATCCTTTAGCCATTACACCAAAACCTGAAACAAGAGTAGGTTGCAGACTTGACAGGCTGATCCACCAGGAAGTTGTAAATTGTAGGCATAGGGTGATTGTCTCCTTGATCCTTGTGCTTTTTACCTGTTTTATGTCTTTCCTTGAAATCAAGGCTCAAGTCTTTAGCGTCCAAAATTTATGAATGTGCCTTCGTTGTTCTTCATTTATTGAGTTATGGGTTTTGGCGTACAGACAAATGTAGATTGGTATAGAGGTCCCACCACAGCAGCTGGAACAACTTCCATCAGTTTTCCTTTTTATGCCACTCACCCTTCAACTGTTTTTTTATAATACTTGGCTTACATTTTCTATCACGATAGACTTTAACACAAAATTGAAGCCACTACACTCAATTTAGTTATGGCCAATGACTTGTTTCTTAGTTTACAAAAGCAGCACACTGCTGATTAATTATGGAAAATGTTAAAATATCCAATAAAATAAAGTATATATCAGGGGAATACCATAGAACAAGCTGCTTAAATACTGATTGTTTGACTCCAGAAATATTTATTTCCCTAAGTCAAAATAATGACTTAGGCAAAGTGATAATAATGTGTAAATCACCTTGTGATACAGGCAGAAAATTTATGAGGAACTTAATACCACTTACTTTTGAGATATGACATTGGCAAGTATATCAGTAGGTGTGCAACATGTTGGAGATGGGATTCAGGCAAAAATACAAAAATGTCTCAAAACTTACTTAGGCAGTTAGTTTATGTGGCTGACAAAAATTTGTAAGTTGACAAGAGAAGTGTACAATCAAATTAACATAATATAATGTGTAGGAGCCAACCTATTATTGGAGAAGCAGTAATCTATTCAAACATGGAAAGGTACTTGCCATACATACAGTACAGCTGCTTACACAGCTAATATCTATCAAGGAAGTCCAACCTACAGAACAGGAAGTTAATTGTGCAATATGGGATAATAGATTATCTATGATATTAATATTGATGAAAAATATAAATGCTTTCATAAAAATGAAGGGTAAAATTAAAATAAATTCATAAAAACAGATCTATTAAAATTACCCAAAATTCATTAACCCATTTGCTTCGCCACAGACTTTATCGCAGTATAATAAATACTGCATGGAGTTATATAGTGGCTTTCATTGGCTAACTGTAGCAGAGGGTAGGAACACCACCAAAAGCTATTGTTAGTCATACCTCTTCAATGGTATTTTTCATTATTGATTTATGCCTGCTTCAAAGTTCTTAAAATAATTCATATTAATTATTCATCACTTCTCATATAGTTTATTTATTTCCTTTCTTTGCTAAGCTATTTTTTCCTGTTGGAGCCCTTGGACTTAAAGCATCCTGCTTTTCCAACTAGGGTTGTTGCTTAGCTAGTAATAGTAATAATAATGATAATAATAATCATAATAACAACAACAATAACAATAATAATTATAATAATAATAACTAGGGCAAGTAAAAGGACCCACTCAAGCTGCCATCTGGAAGAAGGATTTCAAATAAAACTCATGAAAGTGGATAAATGTTTTCTCTTGAGAGAACTAAGCTGGATTTTGTCATGATCTACAGAAAGCCTAGCCGAGTGAAGACCTTTGCAAGAATTAATTTGAGAAAGTTAATCAGGAAACCTAGGTCAGAAGCACTTGAAGGACATATTGGTATACACAGTACACATTTCTCTGTCTCAACCCAGACCAGCCAGTTGTCCAGTTGAGCAATTACCTGTAATACTTACAACAGGAGGAGCTTGATCACTGCCTTTGCCAGTTCTGTAAACATCTTGAAAACCATATACTGTAGCTGAACTACTCCTAAGCTGAGACCCCAAATAAGAACAGACGTGAGGAGAAATAGGAACATGCCAGGAAGCATCTTTCAAATTGATAGTACGGGTTCAGACCTCTATGGGTATTAATTGGCAGACATGGGCTATAGTCTTCACTTTTAAGACATCACAATTCATGTATCTGTTGAGACGAGAGAAGCTGAGGGTCATTCTTCTCTCAGTTTAGTCCTTCTATGGAACCCTGACCTTTCAGGCCTATAATGTGTCTCCAACAACAGAAAGTCCATTATTTTTGGAAGTGTTGGAGGCTATCTCTGACAGGAGGACATTCATTGTTGGGGTTCCTTACTCTGGTGTCCCAAAATGGGACCAGTACTATGATGTAGATTGTTCGGCTTGTTTTCCTTTATCAGTAGAACTGCGGAAGTATCCCAAAGGACCTGAGACATCCGACCGAGAAGGTTGTGGTTGTTTCATAGATGTTAACTGAGACCTACCACCCTGAGGGAGATTGAAGGAAGAATGGGAGGGCTACAGTTGAGCCTCTTTGGTAAAGATTCTTCCTGAAGAATGTTTAAAACACTGCTGTTGATAACTGCAATTTTACCCCTCATTAAGGAACTTCCACCTCTTCATTGGTGGGTGAGGAAATTTGTTTCACTTTTGTGAAAGAAATGTGTTTGCTGCCCTTGCATTATCCTTGGTTGTTCACGAGGGATTAGTAAAATATGCCATTACAGGAAAGAGCAATATTATACAACTCTTCTATCTCAACCTATTCTGATCCACAAGTACCAAAACCTGACATATATCATCAAATTTACTTAAACTAATAATTTCCATGATACAGTAATAAAGTATATAGTTAGGTTTTTTCACTCAATAATACCTGCTGTATATTTCTATATATAAGACACAACTTAAATCCTAAAATTCACCCCTGAAAATTGAGGATCATCTTATAAAATTGATATAAAAATCACACCTTGAATTCCAAGTGATGTTTATTGGTAGGCTTGCATAGGCCTCAGCGTGATAACCGATAGTAAAGGTAACCAAACCATATTTACCTTACATATCATTGGTGGAGCTGGGAGAGAGTGACTGCTCCCCACACTCAAGTTTTGGGGTGTTTGAATGTGCGTGGATGTAGTACAATAGAGGGTAAAAGATGTGAGATTGGAAGTATGTTTAGGAATAGAAGGATGGATATATTGGCTTTGTGTGAGACAAAGATAAAAGGGAAAGGTGAAGTGATGTTTGGTGAAATGTCTGGTAGAGTGTCTGGGATTGAAAGGGGAAGAGCAAGAGAAGGTGTGGCTTTATTGCTGAGTGAATAAATGACGGGTAAAGTAGTGGAATGGAAGAAAATATCATTTAAGTTAATGTGGATAAGGGTTAGGTTGGGTAGGGAATGTTGGGCTTTTGTCAGTGCGTATGGGCCAGGTTGTGAGAAAAGTGAAGAAGAGCGGAAAGAGTTCTGGAATGAATTAAGTAAGTGTGTAGGACTGGGTAGAAGGAATTATGTAGTTGTCATGGATGACTTAAATGCTAGAGTGGGCACTTGAGAGGTAGAAGGTGTCATTGGGAAGTATGGCGTACCAGGTGAAAATGAGAGTGGTGAGAGACTGGTAGATGTGTGTGTTGAGCAAGAGAGGGTGATAAGTTCTAGCTTTTTCAAAAAGAAAGATAAAAACAAGTATACATGGGTAAGAGTGGCAAATGGAAGAGTGGTAAAAAGGGCATTAATAGATTATATGTTGATAACTAAAAGAATAGATGTGTGTGTTGGGTAGGGAATGTTGGGCTTTTGTCAGTGCGTATGGGCCAGGTTGTGAGAAAAGTGTAGAAGAGCGGAAAGAGTTCTGGAATGAATTAAGTAAGTGTGTAGGACTGGGTAGAAGGAATTATGTAGTTGTCATGGATGACTTAAATGCTAGAGTGGGCACTTGAGAGGTAGAAGGTGTCATTGGGAAGTATGGCGTACCAGGTGAAAATGAGAGTGGTGAGAGACTGGTAGATGTGTGTGTTGAGCAAGAGAGGGTGATAAGTTCTAGCTTTTTCAAAAAGAAAGATAAAAACAAGTATACATGGGTAAGAGTGGCAAATGGAAGAGTGGTAAAAAGGGCATTAATAGATTATATGTTGATAACTAATAGATGTGTGTGTTGAGCAAGAGAGGGTGATAAGTTCTAGCTTTTTCAAAAAGAAAGATAAAAACAAGTATACATGGGTAAGAGTGGCAAATGGAAGAGTGGTAAAAAGGGCATTAATGGATTATATGTTGATAACTAAAAGAATGTTTGGAAGATTGAAAGACGTGCACGTGTTTAGGGGTATGGCTAACGGTATGTCTGATCATTTTTTGGTGGAAGGAAAATTAGTTGTAGCAAAAGAGTGGGGGAATAGAGTAGGTGGATGTAAAAGGGAGCTAGTGAGGGTTGAAGAGCTAATAAAACTGGGGGTAAAAAGTAAATATCAAGAAAGGTTGAAAATGGCATATGACGAAGTGAAAGTAAGAGAAACTGGTAATTTAGAGGAGGAGTGGAAGTTAGTAAAAGAAAATTTTGTTGGGATTGCAAGTGATGTGTGTGGCAAGAAGTTTGTTGGAGGCAGCATGAGAAAGGGCAGTGAATGGTGGAATGAAGGAGTTAAGGTAAAAATGGAAGAGAAAAAGAGGGCTTTTGAAGAATGGCTGCAGAGTAAGTGTAGAGAAGTATGAAAGATATAGAGAAAAATGTGGAAGTAAAGAGCAAGGTAAGTGAGGCAAAGAGGGCAGCTGACCTGAGGTGGGGTCAGGGATTGGGTCATTCATATGAAGAGAATAAGAAAAAGTTTTGGAAAGAAGTGAAGAGAGTAAGGAAGGCTGGTTCAAGAATTGAGGAGAC
The DNA here is from genome assembly GCF_036898095.1 of Palaemon carinicauda. Lineage (NCBI taxonomy): Eukaryota > Metazoa > Arthropoda > Malacostraca > Decapoda > Palaemonidae > Palaemon > Palaemon carinicauda. The sequence continues at coordinate 51,088,968 of NC_090764.1, read as the reverse complement.
AATGAAAGATGGAAATGGAAGGCTGTTAAAAGGAGAGGAGGCAAGGAAAAGGTAGCCAGAATATTTTGAACGTTTACTGAATGTAGAGGATAATAGGGAGGCAGATATAATTGCTGTTGCAGGTGTTGAGGTGCCGGTGATGGGAGATGAGAATGAGAATGAGAGAGAGATTACAAGAGAGGAAGTGAGGAGAGCACTAAATGAAACGAGAGTATGAAAAGCATCTGGTATGGATGGTATGAGAGCTGAGATGTTGAAGGAAGGGGGTGTGACTGTACTTGAATGGTTGGTGAGATTGTTTAACCCTTTTACCCCCAAAGGACGTACTGGTACGTTTCACAAAAGCCATCCCTTTACCCCCATGGACGTACCGGTACGTCCTTGCAAAAAAATGCTATAAAAATTAGTTTTTCATATTTTTTGATATTTTTTTCAGAAAATTCAGGCATTTTCCAAGAGAATGAGACCAACCTGACCTCTCTATGACAAAAATTAAGGCTGTTAGAACAATTTAAAGAAAATATACTGCAAAATGTGCTGGGAAAAAAATAACCCCCTGGGGGTTAAGGGTTGGAAATTTCCAAATACCCCGGGGGTAAAAGGGTTAATATGTGTTTTGTGTTGTCAATGGTACCAGTAGATTGGGTTTGTACGTGTATTGTACCACTATATACGGGTAAGGGAGATGTGCATGAGTGTTGTAATTCAAGGGGTATTAGTTTGTTGAGTGTAGTTGGAAAAGTGTTTGGTAGAGTACTGATTAATAGGATTAAGGATAAAACAGAGAATGCAATCTTAGAAGTACAGGGTGGTTTTAGAAGAGGTAGGGGTTGCATGAATCAGATTTTTACAGTTAGGCAGATATGCGAGAAATATTTAGCAAAAGGTAAGGAGGTGTATGTTGCGTTTATGGATCTGGAGAAAGCGTATGATAGAGTTGATAGGGAAGCAATGTGGAATGTGATGAGGTTATATGGAGTTGGTGGAAGGTTGTTGCAAGCAGTGAAAAGTTTCTACAAAGGTAGTAAAGCATGTGTTACAATAGGAAATGAAGTGAGTGATTGGTTTCCGGTGAGAGTGGGGCTGAGACAGGGATGTGTGATGTCGCCGTGGTTGTTTAACTTGTATATTGATGGAGTGGTGAGAGAGGTGAATGCTCGAGTGCTTGGACGAGGATTAAAACTGGTAAACGAGAATGACCATGAATGGGAGGTATATCAGTTGTTGTTTGCGGATGATACTCTACTGGTTGCAGACGAGGAAGAGAAGCTTGACCAATTAGTGAGATAATTTGGAAGGGTGTGTGAGAGAAGGAAGTTGAGAGTTAATGTGGGTAAGAGTAAGGTTATGAGATGTACGGGAAGGGAAGGTGGTGCGAGGTTGAATGTCATGTTGAATGGAGAGTTACTTGAGGAGGTGGATCAGTTTAAGTACTTGGGGTCTGTTGTTGCAGTAAATGGTGGAGTGGAAGCAGATGTACATCAGAGAGTGAACGAAGGATGCAAAGTGTTGGGGACAGTTAAGGGAGTAGTAAAAAATTGAGGGTTGGGCATGAATGTAAAGAGAGTTCTGTATAAGAAAGTGATTGTACCAACTGTAATGTATGGATCAGAGTTGTGGGAAATTAAAGTGACAGAGAGACAGAAATTAAATGTGTTTGATATGAAGTGTCTATGGAGTATGGCTAGTGTATCTCGAGTAGATAGGGTTAGGAATGTAGTAGTGAGGGTGAGAACGGGTGTAAGAAATGAGTTAGCAGCTAGAGTGGATATGAATGTGTTGAGGTGGTTTGGCCATGTTGAGAGAATGGAAAATGGCTGTCTGCCAAAGAAGGTGATGATTGCAAGAGTTGATGGGGGAAGTACAAGAAGAAGTCCAAGGTTTGGGTGGATGGATGGAGTGAAGAAAGCTCTGGGTGATAGGAGGATAAATGTGAGAGAGGCAAGAGAGCGTGCTAGAAATAGGAATGAATAGAAAGCGATTGTGACACAGTTCCGGTAGGCCCTGCTGCTTCCTCCGGTGCCTTGGATGACCGCGGAGATAGCAGCAGTAGGGGATTCAGCGTTATGAAGCTTCATCTGTGGTGAATAACGGGGGAGGGTGGGCTGTGGCACCCTAGCAGTACCAGCCAAACTCGGTTAAGTCCCTTGTCATGCTGGGAGGAACATAGAGAGGAGAGGTCCCCTTTTTTGTTTCATTTGTTTGATGTCGGCTACCCCCCAAAATTGGGGGAAGTGCCTTGATATATGTAGGTATTATTGACACACATTCATGATAGCCTATTTGAGGAAAAAATTTATATTAACATTGAAATCAACTTTTATCTATGCTAGTAGGTAGTAGGTTGGCCAGGGCACCAGCCACCCATTGAGATACTACTGCTAGAGTCATGGGGTCCTTTGACTGACCATACAGCACTACATTCGATCCTTCCCTCTGGTTACGGTTCATTTTCCCTTTGCCTACACACACACCGAATAGTCTGGCCTATTTTTTACACATTCTAAGTCTTTCCTCATACACCTGACAACACTGAGATTACCAAACAATTCTTCTTTACCCAAGGGATTACTGCACTAATTGTTCAGTGGTCACTTTAATCTTGGTAGAGGTAGAAGGGACTCTTTAGCTATGGTAAGCAACTCCTCTAGAAGAAGGACACTCAAAAATCAAACCATTGTTCTCTAGTCTTGGGTAGTGCCATGGCCTCGGTACTATGGTCTTCCACTGTCTTGGGTTCGAGTTCTCTTGCTTGTGGGTACACTCGGGCACACTATTCTATAATATTTCTCTTCCTCTTGTTTGTTAAAGTTTTTATAGTTTATAGGTATTTATTTTAATGTTACTGTTCTTAAAATATTTTAATTTTCCTTGTTTCCTTTCCTCACTGGGCTATTTTCCCTGTTGGAGCCCCTGGGCTCATAGCATTCTGCTTTTCCAACTAGGGTTGTAGCTTAGCAATAATAATAATAATAATAGTCCAGCTGAGACATTGTAAACATATAGTTATAATAGAGTTCTTAGCAACCTTTATCTTTTTCTTTTTCCAGCCTATCGATAATTTTTATGGTAGTGTTAATGACGGTAGTACTAACGTTTAAATAAGTATTAGTATTAATTTTTCATTAAAAATCCATCATGATACAAATTATCCTCACCCTTTCTTGAATCTCGCACCATCTTCTCTGTCACATCGAACGTTCTAGCTGCCTAGCTGCTTTTAAAACTTTTAATTTAAAACTAGCCTCGAAAAGGGATTTTGACGTAGGAAAAATCTATTTCTGGGCGAGGGACCTGTGCCGCCCAGTGAATAAGCTCCATTTAGCACTTATTCTTAGGTAAATTACTGCTAAATATACCAGAGAAAAAATGTAAAGGAGTGCTAGGTTAACTAGCTCGCTCACCTATTGGTGTCGGTATAAAATTGGGCGTATAATCCAGAGGTCCCGCACTATTTAGATTCATCCACGACAAAGACCCCAATAGAGGAGGGCCGTTCAACCTCACTCGGCACCACCAACTCTGCATCCGCTCAGAACCCAACTCCTTAGCACCCAAAGTTTGGGGACTCCAAGGGAGAGGAGCTGGGAGGGTTCACTGGGCGGCACAGGTCCCTCGCCCAGAAATAGATTTTTCCTACGTCAAAATCCCTTTTCTGGGCTCGAACCTGTGCCGCCCAGTGAATATATACAAGAGAAATGTCACCAAACTTGCAAAATAAAGGAAAAAACATAAGCGTAAGGGAAATACAAGTTGCTTTAATCAGAGATGAGTGCCAAAAACAATTATAAGGGTATCTTAACAGGAACATAAATCCACTTGGTAGAACAATTGACAAATAAGGTAAGGTATAATAATGCCGTGAGTGATAATATATACAGATACTCAGGAGTTAAAAATTTACAAATATAATAATAGTATTCAGGTGCGAAACCAACGAATACAAATACAGTAGGGTATAAATGAGGCAGGTAAGGGGGAGAGATAAAATGACAAGGAATTAACATGTGAGTTACCTGGGAGTAACTACGCTCCCTGCAGCTACTGTAGAAAATTTTAGGGCTTCCAAATGTTTAAGGTAGTGTTTCTTGAACACTGACGGTGATTTCCACCCTGTATACCTGGAAAGGTCCGTAAAATTCATGTGGTGAAAAAAGTTCACCGAAGTAGCAACCGCTCTGATATCATGTGCAAGAGGAAAAGAGTCAGGGCTAGCTTGTTTAATAAAATACAAAATTTGTTGCCTGATCCCTTTAATGGTAATGGTACCGCCTTGTTCTCTAACGAATAGAGGCCCCGAGGAGTTAGAGGAGGTCCGGGATAAATAAGACCTAAGAGTAGTAACAGGGCACATAGACGGATCTTGCATGAGGGGAACAATTTTCCAGGAGGACCATCTATTCTGAGGGTCTTCGTTCTTAGCCAAAAAGAATTTGTTAGGTGAAAGAAGGACCTCTCCCGAAGGAAGGAACTCAATATGACCCGGGTCTCTCGACAAGGCTGCCAGTTCAGAAATTCTTGCCCCGGAAGCCAAGCTCACCAGGAAAAGTGTTTTCCTGAGAAGGGGAATGTAATCACAAGAACTGTTAATGGTATCAGAAGCCAATTTGAGTACATCATTAAGGAACCAGGTCACCGGGGTAGGACGAGTAACCGGTTTCAGTCTGGCACAGGCTTTCGGAATTGAAGCTAACAAAGAGTCGGTTAAGTCTATGTTAAAACCCACTAGGAAGATCTTTTTCAAAGCAGATTTAATAGTGGTGATAGTATTGGCTGCCAGACCTGATTCTAATAAAGTTCTAAAGAAAGTGACTGTAAGGTTCAAGTTCATACAGTGCACGTCTGAGTCTATCAAAAGTTTTGCCAACTTTTTAACCGCAGAATCATATTGGCGGATGGTGGAATCCCGTTTATCTGATTCTAGGAACAGGGTGTTTTGAGGATCGATATTGGCACCATGCATGGCCGCAAACTTCATGAAGTCCATAAAGTTAGGGCGCTCTGAATGTTTGAGAAAGCGTACACAACGCGTGTTTGTACTATCTGAGACAGAACCGGATTGGGTATCGGGTGAGGATATAGTCTCAACTCTCGCAGGAGAGGATACCAATTGCTCTTGGGCCAGTTGGGTGCGACCAAGGCTACTCGTCCCTTGAAGGATCTCAGTTTGTCTAGGACTTTCAGTAAAAGATTCACCGGGGGAAAGAGATAAATCCTTTCCCAGATGTCCCAATTCTGTGACATGGCGTCTGTGGCGTAAGCCTGAGGGTCTAGATTGGGAGCCACATATACTCTCAATTTGTGGTTGGACTCCGTGGCGAAGAGGTCCACTTGGAGACCGGGAACCCGAGAGAGAATCCACCGGAATGACTTTAGATCGAGTGACCATTCCAATTCTAGAGGGGAGGTCCGGGACAAGGCGTCTGCCACTACGTTCCGGACTCCAGCCAGGTGGACAGCTGAAAGATGCCAACGGTTCGAGGCTGCTAGGGAGAATATGGCTACTAGAACATGGTTCAGAGGCCCTGATTTCGACCCGCCTCTGTTGAGGCAGCGGACCACCACTTCGCTGTCGAGGACCAGACGAAGGTGTTGTCTCTTGGGTAGAGCGAGACGTTTCAGGGTTAGAAGAACTGCCATGGCCTCCAGCACATTGATGTGAAATTGGCGGAATAAGGGAGACCAAAGACCTTGAACTTTCCTGAGCTGAGAATAGCCGCCCCAACCTGATAGGGATGCGTCCGTGTGAATGATTAACTTCGGAGGCGGAAATCGAAGGGGAACTGACTTTGACAGATTGTTGGCCCTTGTCCAAGGAAGAAGTCTTTCCCGTAGAATGGGAGGAAGGCGGACTTTCCTGTCCCGGAGCTTCCGGTTTGCCCTTGAACGCCAGACACGATTGATGTCTTTCAATTTTGCCTTCAGAAGTAGATCCGTCACTGAGGCAAATTGAAGGGACCCCAGAATCCTCTCTTGGAGTCGTCTGGAACTTACTTTGTCTTTGAGAAAGCGTTTGGTGTTCCTTGCAATCTCTAACCTCTTGGGTTTGGGAAGACACAGAGTATGAGATATAAGATCCCATTGCAGGCCGAGCCATTGGAACTTTGATTTCGGAAGAAGACGGGACTTCTTGAAGTTGATCTGGAAGCCTAGAGATTGAAGATATTGGATGACTCTGTGAGTGGCTTTTAGGCAATTTTGGGAGGTGTCTGACCAAATGAGCCAGTCGTCCAGATAGGCTACTACTTGAATTCCTTGATTTCTGAGTTCTTGAACAGCAACTTCTGCTAACTTTGTGAAGATCCTTGGGGCGATGTTGAGCCCGAAAGGCATCACCTTGAAGGAGTAATTTTTGTCCCCTAGGCGGAAGCCTAGATACGGACGGAAGTGTCTCGCTATCGGGACGTGATAATAGGCGTCTGTAAGATCGATAGAGGTGGTGACGGCCCCACGGGGAAGTAAGGTCCGCACCTGCGAGACAGTAAGCATTCGAAACTTGTCGCATTGAATGGACAAGTTGAGAAGGGATATGTCTAGAATCACTCTTCTCTTGTCCGAATCCTTCTTCGGGACACTGAACAGCCGACCCTGAAACTTCAGGTGTTTTGTTTCTTGTATGGCGTTCTTTTGTAACAGATCCTGGACAAATTCGACTAGGTCCGGAGTGGAATGTTGATGAAATTTGTTCGGAGGAGGAGGCCCTTGAATCCAACTCCACCCCAGTCCCTTGGAGATAATACTGAAAGCCCAGGGACTGAACCTCCATTTGTTGCGGAAGGCATAAAGCCTCCCCCCTACCTGCTGCACCTCAGTATTGGCTTGAGGAGTTGCCTCCACGTCCGCCTCGGAAGTTCTTTCCCTTGCGAAAGAATCTTCCTCTACCTCTGTTCTGGTTTGAACCACGGTGGTAGCCTCTACCTCTGTTATAACTCTGGGAAGAGCTATGAGCCTCATAAGACTGGTTAAAGGCAGGAGAGGTGGTGGAGGCACCGGAAAGCTGGCTCTTAGGGAGCAGAACGGTGACATAGTCGTCCGAAGAAGGAGCCTGGGAGGTGGAAGGCTGTGCAGGAGCAGCAGGAGATGGAGGAAGAGGCTGTCGGAAAATGGACGAACTACTCTGCTGTTGCCTGAACTGGGTGGAGGTATACGGGCGGAGCTTCTTCCTACCCCGGGCTTGGTAATTTGCGGGGTCATATTTCCGTTTAGGAGTCAAACCCCAACGGGCTTTAAGGCTCTGATTGACTGTAGTGGCCTCTGCCAAGACTTCCTCCACAAGATCCTCAGGGAAGAGATTTGAACCCCAGCAGGAGGACCGGATAAGCTTATTAGGCTCGTGCCTAATAGTCGCCTCAGCCAGGACGTGTTTGCGACACCTACGTTTAGCAATAGCGAAGTCATAAAGATCGAAATATAATGACTGCAACGTAGCCTTATTGAGAGTCTTAAAGATACTCTAAGTATCATAAGTTAAGGCTATCGACTCCGTAGACGTGGCCAAGTTCAAAGTTCGGCCAACACGTAGGCGGGAATCATACTCCTGTTTAATGAGGGATTCCGGGAGACGGGGAAGCCGTTCACTAAACATAACTGAAGCACAGTCCGCTGATAGCTTGCCAGAGGTAAAAGTGGTATGGACATTGTCCCAACACTCAATACCTGAAGGAAGAAGGAGGGAGATCGGATCCACCTCTCGGATGGGAGGCAAGGGCTTCTCCTCCAGAGCATGTTGGAAAGCAAGCTCTGCTACCTTATTGACGCATGGAGTCACGGTGTTTTTGTCCATTAAGAACATTGTGAAGGAACTCTTATAAGGCGTCAACATGGTGTTGGTGCAACCAATATCATTCAGGAACCTAGCCCAAACAGATTGGGCTTGTTCTTTTGGGAAGATGACAGTCTCTTTGGGGACCTTATCCAGCCGAACCAGAGCTTCCTCGGTAAGCCTGGCATAACCATGAAATGGAAATGCCAGACCAGGAGGAAAGAATTCAAAGTCCTCTAGAGGACGAGTGCCAAGACCTTCCAATGTTAACATCCCGTCTGAGAATGGGGAATGAAGAGCCATGCGCCAAGGATTATTCTTGGTAAACGGCGGGAGCTTAGAGGCATCCGGGATGAGAGAGCTTTGGACTCGCTCCGGAGCACCTTGCTCTAATCCCAAGTCTCTGACCGATGTTAGAGAACATCGTGTCCATCTTGGCCTGCATTTCCGACACCAACTTAGCTTGCATCTCCGACACAATGCGAAGCATGGCTGATTCGGAAAGGCCCGGGCTAGGAGCAGAAGTGGCGGATTGTACTACCGGGTCGTGAGACTTAGAGGAGGAGCCGGAAGCCTTAGATGACGGGTTTGTATTCAGCTTGGAACTATGGGAAGCCTTGTGGGGCTTACGAGCTTTAGGTAAGGTTTTAGATGTAGACTTATCCTTGGGGGGAACCGGGTGTGATCGATGAGACGAATCACGGTCCCCAGAAAAACCATGAAAAGAAGAGCGATCAGATGAAGAAGAAAGAGCGGGGCTGAGGATAGGAATCTCAGCGCCGGTAACACCTGCCTCACTTACCACCCTACCTGCATCCGGATCATCCAATAACATGGGTTCAACATCCAAGTTCATGGAAGCAACATTGTCTTCCAGATCTCCGGGGGCATCCAACGGATCTTGTTCTTGGTCAATGAATCCCGCTATGGTGGCATCAATGTGGGCAATGATGGGAGCCGCAACATGCCTAGCCACAGCGGCTGAAGACTTGGCGTTAGGGTAGATCATGGCACAGTAGTCTTCAGACAGGACGTAAGGCTGTTTGGATTTCACGTTCCGGGCAAATCCCCCAACCCACACTTTCAGTGTGGCCCGAGCCGCAGTCTTCTGCTCTGGGGATGCCTGAAATAATAGTGGGAATTATATAAAGGAAGATTCCCAGTGGTCCTTCAAGACCATAGAAATCTTTACTAAATAGTGTATGTATACCAAAAAAGGTAAAATAATTAGGAAGGCAACATAGCCAACGGAACTCACCGAATCAGATCCGAGGGTGGTGATGAGGTCAAAACAGACCATACAGTTATCAGGGTGCCAGACCACGATGTCCTCCAGCTGAACTCCGCAGAGGGCGTGAGACCGACATACGGTATGGCCACAAGGCTGATGAAGAACAGCCGCACAGGCCGTCGTCTGACAATGCACCATCTATAAAAAGAATAGTATATGAGAAACTGTAATTCTCTTAAGTAGGGGCGGGTCCGGAGGACCCGGGACTAACATAAGTCTAACTTAAGACTAGAGCTTAACTGTAATACTCTTAAGTAGGGGCGGGTCCGGAGGACCCGGGCCTAAACATAAGTCTAACTTAAGACTAGAGTATAGCTATCCATTCCGGTCGAGCCGGGATCATAAAAAAGGATGCAACAAAGAATTAAGACACATGGTGTCTGATTTCCCGGAGCGAGGTTAAGCCCCGGGCCGGGAAATAAAAGTATATCCATAAACCAATACATATAGGAACTCCGGGATAGTGATCTGTCATATATAATCATATATAATCATAGGAACTGTTATAAATTAATAGGGGGGCGGAACTGTAGATAAGAACCGCCAACCGAACCCGGAGGGTTTCGTATAACATAATAAAAGTGTGATAGGTGAATATAAAATAGGGTGCACCGGGATCCAACTCTGTTGACCGGTGGCCAACCCGTCTAGACAGAGACGAACCCGCCGGGACACCCGGAGGACAAAGTCCATAAACACTGAACTACCCCCTCTAAAAGGAGGGAAGGCAACGGTCCCCTAGGGGAGGGGGGAGAGAAGCCTAGCCGCCCACCTAGCGAGAGGGGGAGCTTGGGGGAGGATCACGTGATATGGAGCAGCAGGGCTACCAACTGACGATCCCTAACCAGACAGATCAAACGGAGTAATAAGATCAAATATTCATTATAATAGTAATAGCGTTGAAAATTATATAAATATACACATAAAAAATTTAGGGCAAGGCATAACATAATAAATAAATCACAAAGGACAACACCTGATGGCTTATAAAATAAAATTGCCGCCTAGTAACGAAGGTCGGCAAGCCATTACGATACGTAACTGATATCGGCCCTAAAAATGAACCACGAGGGTTCTAAACGCTAAATAATGAATATCTACAATAACATATAAAAATTAATTAATAATAAAAATAATACACTTAGTAACACCGCGAGTGAAACTAAAAGCTCTCAAAACAGGAGTACCGACTGTAAGCGGAATCAAGCAAGATCGATATGAACGAAGAGAATAAACTCCTATAATTTAAATATTAAACGATCTAGATTGCTCAAAACACAGCAAAAACATAGCTTGGTACTTAACTTAGACGGTGTCTCCTGGGAAACCGATGAAGAAGCCATAATCCAAAGGAAAATAAGCAAAACACGAGAGCACAAAAAAGCGGGTTACCATAAAGGCGTGCTAAAAAGGAGTTGGTTCTGAGCGGATGCAGAGTTGGTGGTGCCGAGTGAGGTTGAACGGCTCTCCTCTATTGGGGTCTTTGTCGTGGATGAATCTAAATAGTGCGGGACCTCTGGATTATACGCCCAATTTTATACCGACACCAATAGGTGAGCGAGCTAGTTAACCTAGCACTCCTTTACATTTTTTCTCTGGTATATTTAGCAGTAAATTACCTAAGAATAAGTGCTAAATGGAGCTTATTCACTGGGCGGCACAGGTTCGAGCCCAGAAATCTTCTTTTGGCTGGTGGTCCCATAATTGATGTGATAAAAGTTGATAAGAAATTAAACTGATTTAGAAATGAAGTTAGGAAAAGTTTTTTGGAAATGGAATGTACAATTATTGTTTGTAACAGTTTAGAACAATCATAAGACCATGAAATGATCGTAAATCATCATGCTGTCATTGGCAGTAGTTTGTTATTGCTGACCAAGTGCAAACAAAATGGTTACATCAATTTACTACTGTTGACCAAACACAGACACGTTTGTTGTGATTGGCGATGAAATGTAAACAAAACAACAATGGTTTCCATTTTTGGTGGCATGTTTGGGAAAAGCATGATGTAAAGTCCCCTTCATTAATTTTTAATTTCTAAGGATACAGCAAAAGCTAGCCTATACACTGATGCCTTTGTAATTTGCCAATCTTCTTATATAAGCACTATTTGTAATCATGTATGATAAGATAAATCTATTTATATTTATGAAAGGTTTTGGTTAATGACCCCTAACATTTTGCTAATGACCCCTAACATTTTGCTAAGCAAGGGGATTTGTTATATGCCGCCATCATCATCGTCTCCTATTACGCCTATTGACGCCTGTCATCTCTATATTGAGCTTTTAACTTGATACTTCTTCATTCATATTCTACTTCATGCTTCATAATATTCAGCTATGTAGGAGGCATGGGTCTTCCAACACCTCTAGTGCCTTGTGGAGCCCCGTTGAAAGTTTGGTGAACTAATTTCTCTTGGGAGTGCGAAGAGCATGCCCAAACTATCTCCATCTACCCCTCACCATGATCTCATCCACATATGGCACTTGGGTAATGTCTCTTATAGTTTCATTTCTAATCCTGCCCAATCATTCAACTCCCAATATATTCTTCTGAGAGCTTTGTTCTCAAATCTATAAAATCTGTTGGATATTGTTTCATTGTCCTACCAAGACTCGTGTTTATACAGTAACACCGATCTCACTAAACTGATATAAAGCCTGATTTTTATATGTAATTTCAGGCGACTTGATTTCCAAATTTTACTTAAACTAGCCATTGTCTGATTTGCTTTTTTCAATCTTTCATTAAACTTCAATTCTAAAGACCCTGTATTAGAGATCATAGTTCCTAAATATTTAAATTATTCCACCTTATTAATCCTTTCTCTTTGTGATATGTAGATTAAATTTATCTATTATTATGTTAAAGAACCAGGGAGAAAGATTTAGTTTTGCGTATTAAATTTTAATGTTAAAATTAAAACATTCCAATGATTTGTAACTCAAAAATATCACTGTATTCTATAACAAAAGTTACTCTTAACTTCTCGTACTTTATTCTGCATCGCAAGACATGTGTATTGAATGATATACTTTAGCCGTGGACATTCTAGAGTTCATCATGAACTTTCGAGAAAACGTCTGTGGTGCATATATGAGATTGTGTGACGCGTTAGGAGGGGAGACTATTTTCAGCCATCGTTAGGTTAAGGCTACTATTGTGGAGACAATTTGTGACACCTGTTGTGATACTGAGTTTTATACCTGTACTTCATTTTACAACACTACTAAGTTTTTTAGAAGATAAGAAATTCTTGAAAGATTGAATAGCATCAGAAGCTGTGTTCTTGATTATCATCTTTTACATTTGAAACTAAAGTTTGGAAAATCCTTCAAAATTTTGCACTGAAGCTTTATTAGCATCTGTAGTCTCCCATCATAGTGACTTGTAAATCTAAGGCCTGTATAACATTGCAACAAATTTCTGTTAAATTGTTATCAGTAGGTGAACTGTGAGTATTTTATTAACCTTGTAAAATATTGTAAATACTATCATTATTCATAAATATAATTATTGTTATGTTTGCTGACTTTTATTTTCTTTCACTGTTACAGTTTTGCTATTTTTCATGCTAAACCTATTATTAAGGGAAAAAGCCACTTAAGTAGATTTTACATACCGTATATACTCGTGTAACAGCCGATCTCATGTATTGTGCGATCCCCAAATTTTCACCCATAAAATATGATTTTATCATATATCTCATGTATTATGCAAGTTATTTTTGAGAAACCAAATTACAACAGACTAACATTTTTACTCCATTTCTTTACCCCATCTTCTACTTCAAAGAGTTAGAAAATTAAAAGATAAGATTAAAAGTATCGTAAGTAACGTTATAATCATTGCGTAAACGCATACAGCCACAACATCAATCGAACAAAGAGCAGTTGATTTGTTAGGAACACTCGAATCAGATAGCTGCTGTTTTGTTAGCATATTGATATTGTATGATAGTAAGCAAAGTAGCGTAAGACTGATATTTTATAACCTTATTCACTATGGAGAAAAGATCAAGAAAATATACTTCCAAATATAAACTAACAAGCTGTAAATAAAGGCGAGAAAACTAACAATATTCATAGCCACTATTATGTTTGGAATCAGGGAAAGCTGTGTCCGAAACTAGAGGAAATAAAAGGGAAATTTAGCGGGAATCTATGAATTTGCAAATCATGTAATAAATGTAAATGCCGAATTTCAAAGATAAAGTCACAGTGGCTGAAAACAGAGAATATAATTTTATTATAACACAATATAAATAATTTTGTAAACTTTATAATCAACCACCACAGAGCTAAGAAAAAAAACTATGAATTGTCGTGTATCGGCAACATGAATGAAACTCTGCTTAACTTCTATACGCGATTCAACTCAACCGTAAATAAAATATGAGAGAAGTATTTCAAATAAAACTATTGAAATTAGTACGCTAATTGGAAAATGATAGATCAAGTAATAATTGCTTCTTGTAGGACATATGAAATATCCTTTGGTAGTTTGCCTTAATCAGCTGATTTGGAGAGCGTAAAGGAGTTTCAATCCACTTTAATACATAAAAAAATTATAATGGAAAAAATTATAATTCACTATGGTTTTATTTATAAATACGATACTAAAATATGAATACTGTATTACATGCGTTATTATTTAATACAGTTAAATATAACATCAGTTTAATCAAAATCATGTTTATTTCAACTATAGCTTGTATTTTTTTACAGTTTGAGCGACGAAGTAGCTTAGTCCAAGAGTGCATATGCTAATTTCATATCTCGTGTATGATGCAACCACATTGAATTTAGCTTCAAAGTTAGTCTTCAAAACTTACATGTTACGCAAGTATAAACGGTAATCTACATTTTTATAATAGCTGACCGTAACAGCAATCTATTGCTCCTCAATTTACAGTAAAAAGACAGATGTGTGTACTGAGTTTTCTTTGACATGTCAATAATAGCAAGGATATTTATAATGAAATGATTTACAATTAGTATGAGGGTAATGGTTTGTACTTGTTTAAGAACAAAAGGTAATTAGAATACAGGCCTGCAAGGCTCAAGTCAATACAAACACCAGCTTCCTAAGTTTCCTGTCTTATCAAAATCATAGCCTTATATTACTGAGTATTCCCTTGTACAGTATAGTGAATTATTACTAATGCTGTATCCAGTCTTGAATGCATCCCATTTAATTTTGGCAAGTTGCAATGGGACACATGGACCAAAGAATATAAAATCTTCAATAGCTAGGTTTCTCAAGTAAGCTCACTCTAGCACTGTACTGTAATCATTATACTATAATTATTCAATACAACCAACTTGTTCATACTCAATGATTAAAGAAAAGCTAAAATCAAATTATTGTATGTGCTTTCCCAATACTTTGATCACTTACTGTAAATCACTGCTATCACGGTTCCAGGACAGGATGCTGTCTTGAGACAATTTTTTAAGATCATCTTTATATTTTTGAGGACTGAAGTATGCCACCAAATGCTGTTCCTGAAAGATTTGAAAATAATGTTCATAATTCTTTCACCGATTCCTGACAAAATTAGAATTTTAATAATAAAATATATTACTTTGATAGTTACCTGCGAGTCACAAAGCTAATATCTACGGAGCATGAACTACTTGACCTTAAAACCACAAATTTTAAAAGAAATTTATATTTTACTTCACTATACAAACCTGAGTCCATTAGCAGGAGTACGTTTTCTGCTTGGCTGTAACTAGGCTATCAAAATTTATAACGAGGTATTTGTGATTACTGGCAAGGAAGCCGTGACCCTCAGCCAGTACGAGTAGCCACTATGACCTTCATTACGTGATTGTTGGGGGGGGGGTGACGCAGGATGTAAAAATCAAGGACACAGGTTTGTATAGTTAGGAAAAATACAAATTACTGTACTTTTAAAATTTGTAATTTGTTCCTACATGAATACAATCCTTGTCCTTTCTTAGGAGACTCATCCTAAGGAGGGAGGAAACCGCTATAACTACATTAGCTGGTATAAAATCCTGGGAAGTTAATACTCGTACACTTGAACCTGATAAGAGGTGTGGCAGTGTTGATTCCTACCACCTCCCAACACTTGAGAATAGATTATCATGGGTTAGGCTGATAGCTGGTTGAGGAAGATACTATATTCTGGAAGGCTACGATGTCGCAACATATGGCCAATTATGTATGTGTCCTACATTCTATCCATCCTTCCCCTTGTAAGGAGGATGAAGGAGATACTTCTATATCTGATTTGTATAGTACAGTTGCTGTATGGAATCTCACCCACACCAACAACCAATCCAGCAAATAACAGTACAGCTGTTGAACACCAAGTGAGGGAAACAAAATAGGCAGACGCTCCACCTCTTATCCCATACTGACGTAATGACTTATCGGGCTCTGGCCTTTAGGAATAGAGTCACTGACAGGGCCTTCCAAAAGGCTGAGGTAAATCCAATATTCTGGTTTTGTGTGGTGGTGGTCCTCTCATCCCATTGTGGGAGTGCATATCCAATTGTTCAAGGAAAGCAATTGTTTTTATTAAAGGGATGGAGATTTACCAGCCCAATGATTTAAATTTGATTCCTACTGAGCTGGTCCGAATTTATAGATAAAATGATGTATGTACAGTATATCAAATCTTATTGATAATAAAAATAGTTTAGAAATTAAAACCTATGATAAATAGGTATCTAAGATTTATATATTAAACTTGTTTTTCTTAAAATCATTAAAATTAAAAACAAAATGGAATAATACTCAGAATCAGATAAAATTGAAGATAAAGCTTTCTGACCATAACATAAATCACTATATTTCACAAACTACAAATTTTAAAAACAATCTGGATCTTTCCTAGTTGTACAAACCCGAGTTATGTAAATGGGTTACTACTAGTTCTGTTTTCTACGACCAAACAATAATAAAAGAAAAAGAGCTATGTTTCAGTATGATTTGTTAACTAGCAACCCCAGTACTGGGCAATGTTAAGTGTGGCCACCAGAAGGCTTCACTCTATTCTGGTAAAAGACTTGTGGGGTGGTTGAAGTGTCACAAAATATATGTTGGAAGGTCAAAATAGTATTAATCATCTCTACTTCACAAGGATCTTCTTCATCCTTGGAGGTATCAGATGTGGCTAGTATGTCAAATCTTTTCTGTACAGGAATCTAAACTTCTTGCTTATATGGATGATTTTAGAAGTGCTTTTAGTATTTTCAATTCATCATCATCATCACTTCCTAAGCCTGTTGATGCAAAGGTCCACAATTAGATTTCATAACAAACATAACCTTTAATGCAGCAAAGAAAAAACTTTATGGTAATGATAATGTCGAAGGGTCAGCTTTCTGAAGCATTTTGATCAATTTCTGTGATTCCACTTCTATTTCCAAACCTGTCTGTAGTTCCACAGGTCCTAATTTACAGAATAATTAACACTCCACCTCTGGGGTATTGTCACTCTAAACCATTGCATTCTAGTACTTCTGTTCTTACTCCTAATTGTTCAACTAGACATGCTTATACCAATAGAGTACCTGTAATTGAAAATGTGGTACAGAAATGTGTAGAATAGAGAAATCCACTTTTCATGGCATTTGTTGACTATGAAAAAGACTTTGATAAAACACCGGTCAATTTTGTGAAGAGTCTTCCGTTATTATGGAGTTCCTCTTAAATATAAAAGCCTTTGATAGAACACCAGTCAATTTTGTGAAGAGTCCTGCGTTATTATGGAGTTCCTCTTAAATATGTAAATTTGATCAAGTCTGTTCATGAGCATAGCAAGTGCAAAGTTAATGTTATTGGAGTCCTAAGTCCTATCTAATGAATTTTCAATTAACAGTGGAGTACTCCAAGGGAATGTGTTGCCACCTAGGTTGTTTATCCTCCTCATGGATTTTGTAATGCATAGAACAGTTGGGGATAGTGGAGAAGGATTGGACTGGATTGGTAACAGGAAATTAGCTGGCATAGAGTATGCTAATGAGGCTGCCTTTATTAGCAGAACACCACAGGACTTACAAACCCTGATTACCAGAATGCATGAAATATCATATGAGGTTGGGCTCAAGACAAATAGAAGAAAGACAGATGATAATGGAATATGCAATGGAAGACGAAATATCATTGAAAGGAGAAAGGATTAATGAGGTGAAATCATTTAAATATTTAGGAACCGTGAACTCTACTACAGGATCTTTAGAATTTGAATTTAATGAAAGATTGAAAAAGGAAAATCAGAAAATGGCTAGGTTAAGTAAAATTTGGAAATCAAATCGCCTCAAATTACTGTATGGACACGAGACATGGTATCACAATGAAACAGGATTAGAAGTGAAAGTATAAGAGAGATTACCCAAGTGCCATATGTGGATGAGATCATGGTGGGGTAGATGGAGATGGTTTGGCCATGCTTTTGCAAACTCCCCAAGAGAGATTAGTTCACCAAACTTTCAACTGGGCTCCACAAGGCACTAGAAGAGTTGGAAGATCCAGGCCTACATGGCTGAGGACTATGAAACATGAAGTAGGAGATGATGAATGAAGAAGTACTGATTTAAAAGCTCAAGATAGAGACCCTTTGCGTCAATAAGCGTAGAAGATGATGATGATACGAAAAAGAAAAACTGGGATCCAATTGTAACCATATTAGGTTACCTGGCAATCCACTGCTGGGCAGTATTATATGCTGCTGTGATGCAAGCTTGCTGTTAAGCAAGCTCCACTCTATCCTGATCAAAGACTTGTGGGGTGGTTGAGGCAGGACCTTCCTTAAATGAATCAGGTTTGTATAGCAAGGAAAAAATATAAATTATTTTTTAAAATTAATAGTTTATTCCTAAGCAGATACAAACATCCGAGTCATTTAAATGAGATTCTTCCTTAGGTGGAGGAAGTCTCAGTTTAAAGGCCGCTCATAAATGGCAGCGGCAAGGTACAGGGACATTGCCCCATCAAGCAAGAAAATACCCTAGAGACTGACCATATTACATATGATCAGCCCCCCCAGCACCTCTTCACCCAAGCTAGGACCAAGGAGGGCCAGGTAATGGCTGCTGATGACTCAGCAGATAGAACTATAGGCTCCCCCAAACACCCCATCCTTAGCTCACAAGGCTGGTGAGGTTGCAGCGACCAAAGGAACTAACGAGTTTGGGCGAGACTCGAACCCTAGTCTGGCAATCACCAGGCAAGGACACTACCACCAGGCCACCACAACCCTAGGAGGGATTTACTCGCTCTAAGATCATTACAATAATAAACCAGGCTTTATTCAAAATTCAAAGATAAGCCGGTTAAGACAGTCCATCCAGCTTATAAAGAGGCAAGGTTGTAATATCTATGCCTTCTTGGTTCACACTAGAAAGATATGGAGCTATATCAAAATTAAGCATCAAAATATGAGATACTGGTACAGTATATACATTCATAATTAAGAACTTTTTATTCTCACCTGCACTATGGTGTGATCCAGTGAGTACTCTAGGACCCATCTTGCGAGTATGTTCAGACTTGATCCACATTTCATACCCTTAAAATGCAGAGAAAAACTGATTCCCTGATAAAAGGTTAGGAGTCCCGTAAGAGTGTAACCTAAATTATTTGCTGAGCAGCAACAATAGGATCTAAAAAGTCTCTAAAGATCTAAAGATCTGTGAGTACAATCTTTCAGGGTCTGACCAGCGAAGGTATTCTGCCTTCTCTAGACACCTGCAATGAGAACTCAGGCAACTGAGTGGTTCTCAGGTGAGCATCCCACCCTTGGCATGAAGCCTCCAAAAATAAAAGGAATTCTGGGAGAGAGACCTGAAGGGGTGTTCCTGACAACAGGTTCGCCTGTCTTAACCACCACTGAAGATCTGTCACTACCACATGGGGCACCGACAGTAAGGTTGCAGGAGGGTAAGATACTTGAGACCACTGCCACTTCAGAGCCTACTGCACCGACCAAAGATGCATCCTTCCGAAGGGGGTCAAAGGGGACCAGCTTCTCTGAGGTGAGGTGTCGTTACTCAATATTTCAATAATGGGAATACTAATAATGTATTAATCAGTAATCTACTGAAAGAAAGTCACTCAATTTTCTCACTAGCTTTCTGCCAGAAATATGACGTCGTCAAACATATGATGTGAACTTGACATTAGGACTTTTCTTGATGTATTTTTTATTCAAAAGTGGATTTCTTGATGTATTTTTTTATTTGAAAATTGATAGTATATATTATCAAAATAATAAAATACTATCTTACCAAGAAAACTCATTTCATTTCTATAAACAAAATATATTACTTCTAAGGAAGAATTTGTCCTATTAGTGTACTATTTGCGACAGACTTGTAACGTCATGACAGTTGCACTAGTGGTTGTAAAGTCGAACAGTCGTAAGTTGCATAGGTCGTAAGTTGACAGCTACCTGTGTGTATGTATGTATGTATGTTAAATTTTGCACATTTAGACGTGTCTTTTCATATTTCATATAAGCCATATATTTTAAATATATGGCTTATTTGAAATATGAAAAAACATGTCTGAATGTGCAAAATTTATCATTAATCGAATGCCAAGTTACAAACCTACCAATTAATTATGATGGTAAGTACAAAAAACCTGAATTTAACTGGTATATGTACAGAAAAATTGTCATTGACTTTTATCTTTCTTCGTGGCTACATGGTACAGTCATTGTCATACAAGCATCCTGGACCAGGGTTTGATTCCCTGCCGGTCAGATGCTATTATCTTTGAGTGATTTCGCCTTGACTTTGATCCCGAGGTCGGTAAGAGAATCCAGACATTAATGTATTAAAATATATGACTTATTTGAAATTATATATATATATATATATATGTATATATATATATATATATATATATATATATATATATATATATATATATATATATATATATATATATATATATATGTATATATATATATATATATATATATATATATATATATATATATATATATATATATATATATATATATATATATATATACAGTGGAACCTCTACATGCGATCTTAATTCATTCTGGGACCTGCTTCGTATGGTAAAACTATTGTATGTTGGAACAAATATTCCAATACGAATACACAGTAATTTGTATAATTCCTTCTACAGCCCAAAAACCTATGATAAGTCCTTAATAAATCACTACACATAATTACACATAATAATACAATTGCATTTTTTGAGCTTGGCCATGTCGTCCTGATGGAAGGTTACTTTAGGTAGCTTTCTAAGGGATATTTGCTACAGTGATACTCCGAGAGAACTAACCATAGGTCTCCAGAATTCTAACTCCTGGCGCAAGTATCCGTAATATAGCTTTAAGGATATCGCTTAATATCAGGGGACGTATTTTTAGATACGACACATAGCAATCTTCACCCCGAATAGATTTAACTCTTTGAGGGGGAAGAGTGGCGAACAAAAGTGGAGTCGTTATCAAGGTATCCGGTGGACCTCCTCTCCGTACTACTACAGGCCATCATTCCTTGTTCTGTAGCATTTAAGCTAAGTGCGCTCCCACGCTTTTCATCTTCATCCTCTGGAAAGTTGAGTACTGTATTTAATCTTTCCTGTGTATAATCATAAGGCTCCCTTCTCACAGTTAAATTTGTATAATTTAAGTGTGTTAGGTTGAGCGTAGCCGACACCAGAGGCGGCCATTTTGAGATCACTGTCGCACATTCATTTTTTTTAGTCTTTAGAGCAACATTCCCGGTATTTAGCTATAAATTTTAGTTAATTAGGCAAATTATACTAGTGAAGATATTGCATACGATTTTATTTTATTCCTCTTCCTATATGTGACTTTACTTTTCATATAATCCGGGAACCCCAGTGGTACCAACCTTGACAGCAGTCTCCACTGGAGTTAGGCTAGCCTAACTCGTTTATGTATACTTTAGTAAAGTAATTCCCCATGTTTAACCTCACCCTATCGTTCCTTATTAATTCGGGTGGGGACATATATCCCCTAGAATTTATGGATAAGGTTTGATATATTCTCTTTTAGAGAAAAGAGGCTAAACCCTTCCTCCCTCCCTCCCTGAGCCGCTGCCATTACAGGCGGCAACCTCGTATCTTTCATCATCG
This sequence comes from Palaemon carinicauda, assembly GCF_036898095.1. Classification (NCBI taxonomy): domain Eukaryota; kingdom Metazoa; phylum Arthropoda; class Malacostraca; order Decapoda; family Palaemonidae; genus Palaemon; species Palaemon carinicauda. The sequence goes on along the minus strand of NC_090764.1, from coordinate 51,067,786 downwards.
CCGTTGAGTAGTAAACTCCTGCTTGACTTAGATTGTTTTACACCGTCTGTCTTCTTTGCCTCCGAGTATCCCGGCTATGAATTAAGATGGTAGCTCAGGGTGTACTGTCTTGCAGCCGACAATGTCACCGACAGGGGAATCTTTGTTCCTCTGCCAACCACGATATCATTGGCACAGGAAGCCATACTTCCTTAGTTCACGGCCGAAAGTAGGTGGCATACCTGCTGTCGCCTTTCTCCCCTGTGAACTATAAGACCCTTTCCCCTCCCCCCTCTGTACTTTAGTGTCGGCCTAGCCGTTACAACATTCTTTCGCCGGTATTCTGACAGTCATCCTGGCTTGCCGGGTTGACTGCGTTGCCGGCGGGACCCTACCAGCAGCGGTTAGGTTGCCGCCTCGGCCACTTCCTCCTTATGTCCTTCCTTCACCGGAGGTGAATGCCCCCGGGGGAAAGACTGAGCCAGCCCTGACAGCTGCCTGTGGGAAACCCAACATACTGTTGAGAATTCTTCAGTCCTCTCTTGTTCTTCCATCCACAAACCTTGCAACCGGCAGTACAGCCGGCGGCAAAATTTTGTGGATGGATGGAAGCTAGAATCAGATGGATTCCTCCCCTTCCATTAGAACTCTCATTCTGGCAAGGAGACATTAGGCAGCAGGATAGCCTTCCTACATTTCCAGTTACTGTGTTAAACCATAATAATAGGAAACCCTCCTTTCCATTCTCTCTTTCTCTCTCTCTATCAGTTAGTGCCGCTAGGCACTAGAATAATCCCAGTAGTATACCGGTAAAACTACAATATACAACAATACAGTAGTACAAGTATTTCTGACATACTCTATGTATCCTATAACAGTTTATTGTTGGGACTGTATAACATGTTGAGGTTGAGTAATCCCTCAACACCCAGATGAATCCTTTGATCATCGGGACACATTTAAAACACCGTTCATTATTAATATACTACAGATGGAGAGGTTAGTATAAATATTTACAAACTCCAGCTCTACGTACGGGAGTCGTTGCACCCTGTATTCTCCCTTATGGGGAATTTAAATATTAATATTGACGGAGGTCTCAGCGATTGCCTGGGAGAGGAAGCACAGATATGTGTCTTTCCTATTTCCTTTCTAGCTTACTATCCTAAGCTATTAAATATAATAGTAAGTATTACTATTAAAAGTATGCATTTATATCAATGATATAAACAACTGTATACTCATTGAAACCTTTTCCTTTACAGGAGGAGCCAATGCTGACGTGTGCAGTTGTGTTCTGCAACCACAAGAGTAAGGACTTTTGTCGGCATACGATGTGCAGGTCTCATGCCCCCTGCTGCATCGTACCTGGATCCCTGAGGTACTGGGACCCGAAGGGTTGCTCCAACTGCTCGACCTTGCTGATCAAAGGCTTTGGAGAAGACATCCCCGCCTCCACAGAGGCTAGGGATACAGCAAGGGAAACCCTTCATAGGTGGGTAAGAGGGTTCCAAAGGAACTCTCCGGAACCTTTCCTACCCAACGAATCTCTTAGGTGCCTTCTGTTCCCTAAGTCTCAATCCAGTGCGGTAGTGCCCCAGGAACAGGTCTAGCCTCCCTTCATTTAACTGAAGATTGACGCGGACATCAACAACGCACTTGATGGCATGGACATCCACCAAGAACGGATGTCGGAGGTGTCTACCGACACCGAACAGGACCTACTGCCAGAAGGCCCTGAAGACGTGGTCCAACCACCAACGGAGAAAGAAGGATCCGTTTCAACGGTGACTGAGGACCTCCAGTTCACCGTGACGGCATATCAACCTATGCCGTCAATCTCTTCAGCCCCAACTCCCCAAACGACTACACAGGTTGATAGGAGCGAGTCGCTCCTAACGTTGATCCAGCTGATGTTGGCAGTGTTCCGAAGAAACAAGAAGAGATGAAGCAAGACATTAAGCAGATGAAAAGAGAGGTACAAGAAGGGAAGTGCCCTGGCGCTTCCAGGGGCTCTATTAAACCCCTTAAAGTATCTGACCTCCCTCATTGCTCCACAACCAACCCCTGGAGGTATACGGAGCACATGCCCATGATGATTGGGAAGCTATACATCTCCGAGAAGTTGGGGGCCAAACCCCTTGAAGATCTTGAAATCTGGCCCAGCTTTCAGCGTACCCAGATTGTTACGTGAGACTGCGAGATGAACCTGCATCCCACGAGGAGATGGTATCGTAGGAAGATATTGTCTTCGAACATGACAAGGCACAAGTCATCCTTACCAAGACCCTGAAAGGAGCCGGATATACCAACTCCAAAGTCTCAGCATTGAGCAAGAGGCATCCAACCTTCATTGCTCCTTCATCCAGAGCTTTCCCCTTTTCGGTGAAAGCCCTCGACTGTGTCATGAAAGCAGTCGAAGAGGGCAAACCCTGCCCAATTCTAGAGGAATGCAAACCATTATCTCTAGCCATGCCCACCTGCGAGGAGAAGTGGAAAGAGGTACATCTAACCTTCTCCGTTTTGAAGTTGGATCCAGAGATAGCAGGCCAACAGTTCAATGAGAACCTTCCAAAGTTGCCAGATCATCTTTTGAGAAGGGAACAGGAGACGAAAGAAAGACTTGCCGCCTCCTTATCTCATCAGAACTGCTTGGAAATGTGTGCAGGCCTAAATAACGCCCCAGATATGTACATGGTCTTAGCCAAGTCCCACATGGGTACCCTTGTGAAGGACTTACATGCTTTTGTCAGGTCAAGTAGGACTTGTAGAGAGCATGTGTTTGCCGCAGCAACGGTGAAACACGAACCCAGAAAACTGATCTCATCATGCATCTGGGGCAAAGACCTTTCCCCACAAGATGTGGTCCAAGAAGTCATTGTCAAAGCCGCCACGGAGAATAGGAACCTTCTCCAGAAGTGGGGCATGTCTTCAAAGAAGAAATCTCCCTCAGATGGTGGTCCCCAGCCTAAGAACAAAAAGGCAAGAAGACCACGTAGACCTGTACAACTTCAGGCCATGACCATGGCCACGGTGCCTCAAATGGTAGCACAGCCGCAAACCACCTTCCAGATGGTCCCTCAGCAGCTGGTGGCCCAGACACCTGTCTTTAACCCAAGCTTTGAGAGGCACACGACCACCTTTCGACCCTACAAAGGTAGAGGCTCAAAAAGAGGTTCCTCCGGAAACCCCTTAGGTTTCCAAGGGGTAGAGGAGGACGTAGTCACAGAAACAAGTCCTCAGGAACCTCTAAGCAATGAGAGGTTCCAGGTAGGAGGCAGACTCTTTCACTTTCAGGATCGTTGGACCTTTGATCCCTGGGCCCACAGCCTAAACACAAATGGCCACAGTTGGAAATGGAACAAAATTCCACTCCCTTTTCCAGAATTCTTCCAACACTTCACCCGCTTGTTGGAAGAATATACCTCAGAACTCTTGAACAAGAAGGTAATAAGGAAAGCGAAGTCCCTCAAATTCCAGGGAAGGCTGTTTTGTGTTCCCAAGAAAGACTCAGACAAACTCAAAGTCATTCTAGACTTGTCTCCACTCAACAAGTTCACCAAGAACAACAAGTTCCGGTTGCTTACCTTGCAACACATAAGGACTTCTACACAAAGGGGCGTACAAAGTTTCAATAGACCTGGCAGATGCTTATTGGCACCTACCAGTCAGTCGCCCCCTCTCCTCCTACCTACCTAGGATTCAGGCTACAGAAGACAAAATTTGTCTTCACGGCCATGCCCTTTGGGCTAAACATAGCCCCAAGGATATTCACAAAGCTAGCAGATACAATCGTCCAGCAACTACGCTCCGCGGGAGTTCAAGTAGTAGCATACCTGGATGATTGGCTGGTGTGAGCAGCATCCAAGACTACTTGTCGGCAAGCGGCCGGAAAGGTGATCCAGTTCCTGGAGCACCTGGGCTTCGAGATCAATCGTAAGAAGTCTCGCCTTTCTCCAGCTCAGAAGTTTCAATGGATAGGAGTTCATTGGAACTTGCAGTCACACCACCTCTCCATTCCATTAAAGAAGAGGATAGAGATAGCGGGAGCTGTCAAGAGACTAATCCAACACAAGAGGATATCAAGATGCCAACAGGAAAGAGTATTGGGCTCTCTCCAGTTTGCAGCAGTGACAGACCCAGTGCTAAAAGCATGATTTAAAGAACACGTCAGGAGTCTGGGGAAGGTACGTATCAAACGCTCGAAGAGATCAACTAAAATTGACCCCGACCCGATTGCACACGCTATTAAGGCCGTGGTCAAGAGCCCAGAGCCTAGCACGGACAATTCCCCTGCAACCACCATAACCATCAGTGGTGATACACACGGACGCCTCCCTGGAAGGATGGAGAGGCCACTCGCAAGAAAGGAAAGGGCAAGGGAATTGGTTGCACCAGTTCAAAACCTTTCACATCATCTTGGAGGCCATGGCAGTCTTCCTAAAGTTGAAAAAACTATCCCTTCGCAGAGCAGTCCACATCAGACTGGTCCTGGACAACGAAGTGATAGTAAAATGTCTAAATCGACAAGGCTCGAGATCACCTCACATCAATCACGTGATGTCAACCATCTTCTACTGGCAAGGAAGAGGATGGCATTTATCAGCAGTTCACCTTCAAGGGTTCAGCAATGCGACGGCGGACACTCTATCCAGGCGAAAGCCGATAGAGACAGAATGGTCCCTAGAAGCAGACTCATTCTCCTTCATCTCGGAAAAAGTCCCGGAACTGCAGATCGACCTCTTCACAACGAGCGACAACAAGAAACTACCTCGTTACTTAGCCCCTTACGTGGACCCTCAAGCAGAAGCGATAGACGCCATGTCTCTCGACTGGAACAGATGGAATCGGATTTACCCGTTTCCACCAACCAATCTCCTGCTAAAAGTCCTCGACAATCTACGATCCTTCAGAGGAACAGCTGCAGTTGTGGCACCCAAATGGCCCAGAAGCAATTGGTTCTCTCTAGTTCTAGAATTGAAACTGAAGCTGTTTCCTCTGCTGAACCCAGTTTTATCCCAACTGGTTCAGAAGTCGACTGTTTACGCTTCATCCCTGAGAACCAACAACCTACATCTCATGATTTTCTTGCCCTAGCAGCGAAGAAAAAGTTTGGGATCTTGAAGGACAAAATCGACTTCACTGAAGAGTACAAGTCAAGTTCAACTAGGAGGCAATATGAATCATCTTGGAAGAAGTGGGTTTCCTTTGTAAAATCAAGGAAACCAACAGAAATATCAATAGATTTCTGTCTTTCTTTCTTCATCCACCTACACGAACAAGGCCTGGCTACCACCACGATAACTGCGTGTAAGTCGGCTTTGACTAGACTTCAATAAGATACCAAAAGCATGCACTAGACTCAAGCCGGCAACCCCTCCAAAGCCCATCACATGGTTGTTGGACAAAGTCTTGCACTATGCTTCAAATCTGAACAATGAGGATTGAACCCTATGGATCTAACACAGAAAGTTATCTTTCTGTTTGCAATAGCCTCAGTGGCTAGAGTTAGTGAAATAGTGGCCCTATCCAGAAATGAAGGCCATATTCAGTTCCTAGACACAGGAGAATGAATCTCTTCCTGATCCTGCCTTTCTCGCCAAGAACGAGCTGCCCACCAAAAGGTGGGGTACTTGGAGAATCTGCCCACTGAAAGAAGATGTCTCTCAATGCCCAGTAGAGTATCTCAAGGTCTATCTTCAAAGAACTTCAGACTTCAAGGAGGGACAGCTCTTCCGAGGCGAAACCTCAGGATCGAACTTATCCCTAAGACAACTGAGAGCGAAATTCACCTACTTTATTCACAGAGCGGATCCTGACAGCACACCCGCAGGTCACAATCCAAGGAAAGTTGCTTCTTCATTGAATTTCTTTAAATACATGGACTTTGAGAGGCTCCGCTCATATACGGGATGGAAATCATCCAGAGTCTTCTATAAACATTATGCGAAGCAAGTACACGAGATAAAACACTTTGTGGTGGTGGCGGCGGGTAGTGTCATAAAACCCGTCGTCTAGTGCTGCGATGAACAGTGGACTGGTTCGGGACTCAACAGTGCATCGGGTGAATAGGTATTAATACGTTCTAGTGAAAATCACTACGGTGATTAATAGACTGTTCTATACAGGTGCAGAATCTAACCAATAACACCAGTGCCATGTGAACAATTGAACACAGTGTTGATGCATATCCAACATCTGAGTGAAACTAGACATGTTTAGCTTCACATACATTTAAGTAGCATTAAATAATGAATTCATATACAGTATGTATATTCTTCCTTTACAGGTCAGAAATATATATATAATCATGATGTTTATCTATGCAAGGTTAGACTTCTACTTTGTGATGTCTACATTTTTAATTTATTTTGCTTATGAAAATAAATAGAAAAATGTAGCTGCGTCTTCTTTTAATCTTCAGTTAATGAAATAAAAGAGTCCAGAGTTTTATTCTATTCCTTTAAATAGAACCTTGAATGTACAGATGTCCAAAGCACGAAAAGGTAACCTCTAGAAAGTTTCCCTTTCGTTCTTATGGATATACAAACTTTGAATCCTTATAGTCGAAGTCGACACTTTCCCTGGAGGGGACAGGAAGGCCTAAGCTAGTACCAAGCTTAGTGGATATGACAAATAATGGTAATGTCATATACGGGTCTAGCAGACAATATAAGGAACTCATTCAAAGGAAAGGCACTTATACAAATCCAGAGATATAGTACTTTCAAGTTATTTCTCTGGCAAGCTTCCATCAGGGCGACATGGCCAAGCCCAAAAAACGGATTTTGAGCAAAGTGAAAAATCTATTTTTGGGTGAGATAGCCATGTCGTCCTGATGGACCCACCCTTCTTTCTTAAATGACCCCACCCGAAACTACTCTATCTGCGGCTATTCCAGCTTAAATGCAAGTTAGGAATGATGGCCCGTAGTAGTATGGAGAGGAGGTCTACCGGATACCTTGATAACGGCTCCCCTTTGGTTCGCCACTCTTCCCCCTCAAAGAGTTAAATCTATTCAGGGTGAAGATTGCTATGTATTGTATCTAAAAATACGTCCCCTGATATTATGCGATATCCTTAAAGCTATATTAACCCTTTTACCCCAAAAGGACGTACTGGTACGTTTCACAAATGCCATCCCTTTACCCCCATGGACGTACCGTACGTCCTTGCAAAAAAATGCTATAAAAATTTGTTTTTCATATTTTTTGATAATTTTTTGAGAAAATTCAGACATTTTCCAAGAGAATGAGACCAACCTGACCTCTCTATGACAAAAATTAAGGCTGTTAGAGCAATTTAAAAAAAATATACTGCAAAATGTGCTGGGAAAAAAATAACACCTTGGGGGTTAAGGGTTGGAAATTTCCAAATACCCCGGGGGTAAAAGGGTTAAGGATACTCACGCCAGGAGTTAGAATTCTGGAGACCTATGGTTAATTCTCTGGGAGTATCGCTGTAGCAAATATCCCTTAGAAAGCTACCTAAAAAAACCTTCCATCAGGACGACATGGCTATATCACCCAAAAATAGATTTTTCACTTTGCTCAAAATCTATTATATAAGAGAGATGTAAGAAAGAATAATTATAAAGAAATAATAAATAAAAAAGGGGTTTTTATTGTCACTTTACCTTAGCGACGGGCCAACGCAGGTGTAGGATTTGCTACGCAGGAGGAGACGGACGGTCGGCGAGGAGGTAGAGATGGTGACTGCGATAAAGTACCGTAACTTACTCTAACTTAGACTACGTGAACTTTAACCTAACTTAGCCGATTAATTATTTTTTCTTATATTTTATATTCTTTTTACATTTTTTTTTCTTTTCGATTTTTAATTTTCATCACTTTCACTCAATTCAATCTTAGTTTTCTTTGCTTCACTTTCTTTCTCTCCATCACGATCACTAAACCGCTTAGTAGATTTTTTAAAGAAACTATTGAGAGAAAGTTGCTTGGTATGGCTTTTCAGAATTTTTCTGAAGTGGGTTAAGCAGACATCATCGGATTGCGAAACTACACTGCAAACCTGAAGTTTCTGTGGGTGATGCTTATCAAAAAAATCAACCACGTGTTGATGATGAGCTAACATCTCTTTTACTGTATTTCCGCCGAACTTAAGATGTGCTCTACCTCCTCAAAGTCCTCCGACTCACTCAACTGCGCTTGGAACTCATCATTCTGCATGGCATGCAGCTCCTTGAGTTCCTTGGTGGTGAGCTCTTCATGATGCTCTTCGACGAGTTCGGTGATGTCATCTTCATCGACCTCCAGACCCATGGACTTGCCAAGGGATACAATCTCTTCTACATCTTCCTCTACGGCAAGCACAGGTTCAGGTTCGGGGCCAAAACCTTCAAAATCTCTGGGAGAAACAGCATCAGGCCAAAGGTTCTTCCAAGCTGAATTCAGTGTCCGTCGAGTTACTCCATCCCAAGCCTGATCTTTGATCTTCAAGCAGTGCACGATATTAAAATGGCTCCTCCCAAATTCACGCAAAGTTAAGTTGGTGCTTTGCGTGACATTAAAGGACTGCTTAAATAAGTGCTGGGTGTAGAGCTTCTTAAAATTCGAGATGACTTGCTGGTCCATGGGCTGGAGGATAGGGGTGGTGTTCGGTGAAAGATACAGCACTCTGATGAACTTGAACTGGTCGATGATATCATCTTCAAGTCCTGGGGGGTGAGCGGGAGCATTATCCAAGTAAAGCAAGCACTTTAAAGGCAAATTCCTCTCCTGAAGGTACTTCTTGACAGCAGGGCCAAAAACTTGGTTTACCCATTCAACAAAGAAATGTTTAGTAACCCAAGCCTTAGAATTAGCACGCCAAAAAACATGCAGCATGTCCTTATTGACTCTATGTGCCTTAAATGCCCTTGGGTTTTCGGAATGATAAACCAATAACGGCTTCATTTTGCAGTCCCCGCTGGCAT